>NW_027100828.1:72500-85000 GCF_029633855.1 Hoplias malabaricus
TGCGTATGACGCCAGCACCATACAGCCACAGCTCGCAGCCAGATTTTACAAACCCAACGGCAAGCTGCCACTGACTGCTGGGCATCTGTGTGTGTGTGTGTGTGTGTGTGTTTCCAGAGTTAAACGAATCGAAACACAATTTCACAACCATCAAACGGAACCGTGATACACAACCTTATGTCGCCGTATCTGCTTTTTATTTGTCTGATGTGTGAACTCATTAAATCTAATACCTGACCAAATCACTCTACAGCCGTCATCAGCTGTCACTACTGTTCTGTAACTTCAGTAACTACAGCGATGAGGATAGGCTTAAGCATGAGCTGCAGAAATACAGAGAACACAGTTCCACTGCTCCACAGCCCTGTGCTGCAAGGCTTTTTACCCCTCCAGTCAGTGCTTGGCATTGAGCATGGTGACATAATGCCCATGTGTGTCAGCTCCAGATCTCATTGTCTGTGGAGATCAACGGAGAGTGCACAACTGAGCTCCTGTGTCAACAGTAAATTCAGTTTAAACTAGGTGAATTTACTCAGTAGAAAATTTAGACAATGCAGTCATTTTACACAGCCAGTATGATATGAGAGCTAGCGTGTCATAGATAGAAACACACACAGACACGTACACACAACGGCCTCTCAGTGAGTCCTCTGTGTGGATATAATGTACTAATCCTGCAGGTAATTATATAATGGTTCTGTGAAGTGCTCATTTCAATCATTAGTTTGTGAACGCGCCCCTCGTACATAGATTCGTATACATCTTAAGTATCATCTCAGTTCAGTTTTTTAGAAGAAACAGCAGTACAACAAGAAAAACAAGATGCAACATCAAAATTCATTCATTCAATTATTATCTGTAAGCGCTTATCCTGTTCAGGGACCTGGAATCACTGGCCGCAAGGCGGGAATACACTCTGGAGGTGGTGCCAATCCTTCACAGGGCAACACCACACACTCACACCTATGAACACTTGTCTGTGTTTTTCCCACCACATCCTCTTAGAAATTTACAGGATGAATTAATTACTCATTGTTTTTCACTGAACTCATCGGTCATCTGATTAGTTTACTCGTGGATGGATATCTCTGTGTTTACACTGGCAGATTTTGCCTCACCTTGGATAAAATAGGAGTTTGGGCGCTGCTGAAAACCGTATTTAGCCTCTGAATGCACAGAACTGAAACAATATAAAAATACAAGTGTAACTGAACCAACGTAATAGAAGACTTGCATGTCCTCTTGTGTTTCATTGCCATCTGAATGTTTTATCACAGTGGAAGCATGTTAACTTTTTAATCTTCCATCTGAAAAAACATGTTATCTGGTAAAGCCAGTCTTATGTCGTCAGGCTACATTTGGCCTCCAGTTCCTGATTGATCAGTGCTGTCTGATCACGTTTTTTCTTAGTTATAGAAAACTGAAGGGTACGATGTTTCCTTCTGCAAACCCAACCTTCAAAATCCCGCCCCTTTACTGAGAGAATGCACATTCTCTTTATGCAGCGGGAGCTATAGCGACAGGTGAAAACAGAGTTAATCAGGCTATGTTTTAGCCCAATGCATTAGACAGGGCCCACTCTTTAATGCCTATAATAAACAAAAGTAGCAGCACCACAGCAGAACGTTCTACCAGAAAGAAAAATGCACTCGCGTAATTTACATCTTGAAGTTTCCTTCATGTCTGATAATAGCATTTAGGGTTCCTCAAGTTCCCCTCCCAGCCTCGAGGCTTCTGTGCAGGTTCTGGGGTCATTCAGGTTTATAATAAAAAAAGATATGGTCATGTTTACGTTGGACTAATAGAACAGATTTTCAAATCAGGACCAATCCAGTTCAGTCACTGATTTTGTAATCGGTGGTAGCTACTGAAATGTTGCTGTAACTGTGTATTAACTATGTTTATAGACTGGGGCTTGAAAAGATGTGAAATCTTAAGAATTTTTAAAATATATTTCTTTATAAATCTGACCTAAAAGTGTCCTACAAAGTCCTGACCTTAATGCCATAACACTGTCCCTTTCTCTCTGTCTCTAGGCTCAGAAGCTGAAGACCAACAACACAATAGATGTGTTATGTGTGGTACGTAGACTTTATCTCATTCTAAATCTCTGACAATGCAAGGCAAGAACACACCCTGAAGGGGGCGCCAGTCCTTCACAAGGCAACACAGACACACACACACACACACACACACATTCACTCACACACTCACACCTACGGACACTTTTGAGTCGCCAATCCACCTACCAACTTTTTTTGGACTGTGGGAGGAAACCGGAGCACCCGGAGGAAACCCACGCAGACACAGGGAGAACACACCACACTCCTCACAGACAGTCACCCGGAGGAAACTCACGCAGACACAGGGAGAACGCACCACACTCCTCACAGACAGTCACCCGGAGGAAACCCACGCAGACACAGAGAGAACACACCACACTCCTTACAGACAGTCACCCGGAGGAAACCCACACAGACACAGGGAGAACACACCACACTCCTCACAGACAGTCACCCAGAGGAAAACCAAGCAGACACAGGGAGAACACACCACACTCCTCACAGACAGTCACCCGGAGGAAACCCACGCAGACACAGAGAGAACACACCACACTCCTCACAGACAGTCACCCGGAGGAAACCCACGCAGACACAGAGAGAACACACCACACTCCTCACAGACAGTCACCCAGAGGAAACCCACGCAGACACAGGGAGAACACACCACACTCCTCACAGACAGTCACCCAGAGGAAACCCAAGCAGACACAGGGAGAACACACCACACTCCTCACAGACAGTCACCCGGAGGAAACCCACACAGACACAGAGAGAACACACCACACTCCTCACAGACAGTCACCCGGAGGAAACCCACACAGACACAGAGAGAACACACCACACTCCTCACAGACAGTCACCCAGAGCGGGAATCGAACCCACAACTTCCAGGTCCCTGGAGCTGTGTGACTGCGACACACCCTGTTCCAACAAAACGTGTCCACCACATGAACAATCCCCACAATACCATACGTTTAAATCATACGATACAATACGCAGCGCAGTCGTGCACATATACATGATGTTGTTCCACTGTAGCGTTAATCTAATATCCTTCTGCGTACTGCGGAGAATAAATGTAACATAAAAATACAGACTCAACACAGCGGTTATGTTTTCACATTGCGACCCCGTGGAGAATTTCAGCAGACCTTTGACCTTGTTCTCAAGGGTACTTCCTGCCCAGTGTGTTCGTGGTCTTTGTAGTGGGTGTTGCTGAAATGAGAGTGTTGCTTATCTTTTGCCTTTTAAAGTTCACTAAATGTCATTGTACATAATAAAAGCTGCATTACACACCGGAGTGACATTTAATGTTGCTGCGGCAGATCCAAACAGCCTCAAAACGTGGCTGCCTTTTTTCAGCCAAACGTTTCATTACAGCAGTAAAGGACTGTTTTCATCTCACAGGCATCTGAAGTCACGTAACGTATATCACATACAGAATGTACTGAAAATGCATACCCGGTCGTACAATAAAAGCCCATTTATTGGGACATTTGGAGCATTAGTGCAGTGTAAGTCTGATTTACCCGTGGTGTGGATGTAAAATCTTTACGTTTGAACCCAGCCTCCAGACCTTAATCACTATTACAGTTCATATCAGTGTAACTATAGACCGGAGTTCCTCAGGGTAGGGGTAGGTAGAGGAAGGCTTGGATCCAGCATGGTTTGAGGATTTCATGATTCAACTCATGTGATCTGAGTGTGTTTGAGGAGTGAAAGCACTAGATCTGATGGACACTGACCCTGAAGAACCAGCTGTGGAGAGCCTTGCTATACAGTCTTTAAAGTATAGCATTTAAACTAATGCAAGAACACAGCATGCAAAGTTGATCACTACCATATCTAATTATAAATTCTCAGTAGTAGTTAAATGACGTTTACATAGGTCTCATGTGGGAATGTATTCAGTTTTATATTTAAAGGTCAGTGTGTGCTCTCTAACAGAAATATATTTTCAGATTTTCCTGAATTTAGGATAAATTTTAATTAGATTGATTAGTGGCATACTCAGGCTACACCCGTTTTATGGGTTCAGCACCACATGCCTGTGGGTCTGGTCAAGTAAATAAAAATGTTTTAGATGCCATTTTATACTTTTTGTATAAATAGTATAGTATAGTTTTTGAAAGACATTTGGAAGGTGATCAGCTGAGCATAGCTTTGTGGTTATTTCAATGTTAATCATTGTTTACACAGTGTGTATTCCCGTGATGTTGTTAACGGGACTGAACACAGTTAAGACAAATCAGGAGAGACTTTTGAACCATCTAGCGCTCACTGATTTTTTTTTTGGCCACATTTCCAAGGAGAGTTTGTACCGTCTCAACACTCGATGCCATTACGAGCAGCCGTATTGAGTCGGATAAAAACAAAATGTGTAAAAACAAATGTATTCGCTACTGTAACTTGTAGAGATTTTACAAACTGCCGCGTGCTGAATGTCTACAGTTTGTCTTGATTTACGGCTCTCTCCTTGTTTGCACATTATGATTCAATCACTTCTTGGCTCACTTGGAACCATGTGTGAGCAGGTGCTATATAAGTACC
The DNA here is from genome assembly GCF_029633855.1 of Hoplias malabaricus. Taxonomy (NCBI): domain Eukaryota; kingdom Metazoa; phylum Chordata; class Actinopteri; order Characiformes; family Erythrinidae; genus Hoplias; species Hoplias malabaricus. Next base: position 77,114 of record NW_027100828.1, read on the forward strand.
CAGGTACCAAATTTGCCTAATGGAAACGCAAAAAAGGCAAGTAGAGTAAAGCCAAGTTGAGTAAGTAGCATAGTGGAGAAGCTCCATAATCGCGCATGATTAGAACAACAACTCATCAATGTTCTTGCCTAAGGCTACTTTTGTGTCTTCCAGGACCCACAGATCGACGACCCCAGCTCCTCCAACGCCATCTCCGGAAACTCCTGCGAGCGGCAGGCTTCACCATCAGGCTTCAGCTCTCTGCTGCTGTTACTGGCCATTTCTCTGCACTGCACCCTCACGCCCATGTCCACTCGCACGGCGCGGTTGTAGCCACCCGGCAAAGGAAAAATACGGACGCTCACAATTTGTACAAAATTGATCTCTGTTCCCAGTCTACCCGTTGTACTCACCTTCTCTCTTTGTCTCCCCTCTCTTTCTCTCAAGCTCTCTTCTTACGGCTCTGGGTTTTCGGAGCGTTGGTTTCTGCTGTGTTGACGCAACAAACAACAGTGGTTTTTGGTGTGTTTGAGTTTTCTCTATGTTCCCTGTTGAGTTTTCTTTCTTTTTTTTCTTTCCCTTTTTTATTTTATTATTATTATTTTCTTTTTTTGACTGGGAGAAGAAATGGAAAGAAAGTGTGAGATTTATTGGAGGTCTTGCAACATTCCAGAAGGGACCACAGGGTGTTCTTGCTTGGCCTCTGTGTGGAGGGTGAAAGATCATTCAGAGGGTATAGATTGGCTTCAAATACAATAACTGAAATGAGTACAGGCAGCTTTGTTAGGTGTGTTTTTGATGAATCTCATCTGTGTTTGCATATATTGTGTGCTTACTGATACGATATGCGTTGACTTATATCCAGCACACAGACAACACATAGAAGGAGCTCAGTGGCACAAGGCAGGAGTTGTCCACTATCACCATTGTCATTTGGGTATTCAGTGGAGATTACTGACCATGCTCCTCTTCACAGGAGACATAGACACATAGTCCTCTTCCTAACACTCAGCATAGAGCACATATCAAAAGCTCACTTTCACAGACCATCTCAGAGCTGTTTAGAAGGTTTGGCTGGGGACGATTTCAATCTGAGCTTCAGTGAGTAGTTTCAGTGGGCATAGGTTGGTCTTAAAAGGCGTATAGTGTCTAGTTTGAGGGAATTGAGAGACCCCAGAGATAGAGAGAGTGTGTGTGTGTGTGTGTGTTACAGTGCCTGAGTTGGTTTAGCAGTGGCACTGAGTGTCTGTACCAGTGGAACTGTGCAAACAGAGTGCCTCCAAGCAGAACCGTGATCAACAGTGTTGTTTCAGACGTTATCAGACATAAACCCTGATCTTCTCTCTTAAAACCATCGCTGTAATTATACTCCAATCACACGCCACGCCAAACAACCCCGCCCCATCGGTCCTCAAAGAGTGTACATTCATATTGCCTTTACAATGTCACAGTGGACTGTACTAGGACCTCTGTGTCCAATTGAATTATGACATGTTCCTGTATGTATATTCTAGTTTCTTTTTTTAGTATTGTAAGTCTATTCTGAAAAGCCGCAGGGGGCGTGTCTTATCATGGCTGAATCATGTCTATATGTTAAGCAGATGTAATTTGCTAGAATAATCTTGATTTTTGGAGCAGATTTGGTTTTAAAGTTCCCTTTTGAATCGATATGTACCTGAAGAAACAGTGCGTTCATGAAGCATGTGCAGTTACCCACTTCAGTCGTCGCACACTCGAAGCATTTATGACATGCTCCTATGGTTTGTGTGGCTTTTGGCAACAAACTCATTAATACAGTGTACTTCAAATGATTTCAAAGGTATCCAGATGCTATACAGTTATACACATGTATCTTAAAACTCACTGGATGTACCTTCTGTAAGAGACTGTTTTGATTTCTGAAATGGTGTTAGTAGGCCATGTTGTTTGAGTTGTTTTTAAACACGTATACATCTTATTAAGGAGAAGGCTACATCTGAAACGAGTGGTATCGCAGAGTTTAAGTAAATACACTTCTATTGTTTAAAGGCTTGTAAGAAAAGAACTCTTATTTTTGTATTTTCCGTTGTGTTTACTACGAGACCCTTGCCCGTGTTTCCAAACTGAGCAGAGGACTGAACCGAGATTATAAATATAGCATGGGTCATAATTGCAATAAAGGTTCTGGGCAGCTGAGATGCCTGTCATGGGCAGGAAGGCAAACACTGAGTATACAAAGCATTAGAGGTGTCTTTCTAACACTGCATTGCACTTTAGACTGTTGAGCTGTCAGCTGAGTGAATATAGACCTTGCGTTGATCCTGTCAGCGTTTCCCCCTTTGTTTAATGACTTTCAGGCTGGTGAATGATTACAAATAAATGCCTGAGACGTCTCAGCTTAAAACCCAATCAGTGCTGCACTTCTGCCTCGTCTATTTGCTCGTTCTCCCCTTACATCCACACTCCACATCTCAGCTGTCACATGCCTTAACCTGCCTCCCCCTTCATCCACGCTGGATATAGGTGGATTTAACAGCCGAAATCAATTAAAGATCATAGCTAGCTGCCGTAGTGTTTTGTAAGCTCAGTGTCTGCCGCAACACCCGAATGTGCTTTTTATAAACTGGGATCCGAAAGTCAGAACAGTGGTCATTTGGAATAAAAAGAAGTAGTGGGGTATACTTTTAAAACATTCACATCGGTCATCGCGACGGAGGACTTCTTGATTATGAATAAAAGATTCCTCAGCTATCTGACATATTTCTTCCTAGCTTGTGACAACGTAAAGAAGTATTCTATGAAAACAATGATTAAAATGTTGACTCATCGAAGTTATACTGTGGTCTTTCAGTGTGGGGATTGGTACTGAACGTCAGAACAGAGGACACTGCTTCTACAGCCTGACACACAATGATCCACACAGTGCTTTCTGTCATAAATTTCAGTCTTACAAAATGTTTAGGAGTCAGTTGCAGGTTTATTCAAGAGACAAAAAACCAAGTTGAAGAGGAGTCAAAAAACCATGAAGACCGTCGGAGAAAAAACAACCATAATCCTAAGGGTAAACCAAAAACTAACGCTCAGAATTGCCAATATACTTCAAACAATACTTCACAACCTGTGGAACAAAACAGTGAGCTTAAATGTTCTACAAATGATTTGGCTAATCAGAGACAGGTGAGGAATCTAAGCTAGAACTCAGGTGAGTGTGACCTCTGGTGGTTTGGAGGAGAAACTGATTGGGCTGATGTGACATTACCAAAAGTTTTTACATCAGACCACAGCTCAAACCATCACCTGTGTCTCGGGGTTAATATGTACATATTTGACTTAAATAGCACTCCCAGGAATTACACAATGTGTCTTTGTGGATGTACATATACAACTCTGACGTCTACACAGTGTTACAAATCTTTCAAAAGATTTCACCTTCCTCCAAACCTCACAATAACTCTAACTCAAGCCCTAAAGTTAGGCCTTAACCTAAACCTTGCTCATAACCATGAACCTAAGTCTGAACTCCAAAATCAGTCAAGAGCTGCAAGATTGTCTTCTGTGTAATGAACTCCCGCAACAGTTTACAGCACTGTTTCTGTGATTCTTCTTCAGGTTCATAAGAGGAAGTTTGTTTTTGTGTGGATTTAGTAAAAATAGTTTATTTTACAGTCACTAAAGTCCTGTGGGAGTGAGTTCAGGGGATGGGAGGTGCTTAGGCATGATCTCAAGGTAACTGCAAGAAAGATATATATATATATATATATATATATATATATATATATATATATATATATGTGCAAAAGTTTTAGGCACCCTATTCTTTTAGTACAAGTTCTGTTATAGATTTGATGAATTCTGTGTTATTGCATCAGCACACAAAAACATTTTAGATTTACTTTATCAATATAATAATAATAATAATGTTTCAAAAATAAGAATAATTGTATGTCATAATGAAAGGCTCCTGAGTTTTTGCATGAAATAAAAAGTGTGGCAATCCAACTTCTTAAAAGAACTGTGATGGATTCTCTAAGTTGCTCAGTAACACTACCATCTAAATTCTTTATAAAACTGTATAAACTCTACCTTTATATTTAATAAAAAAAACAAGCAAATGGCCGTCACATATAATACTGATTTATTGCACATTTCTCTCTCTCATTTATTGCACATTGTTGCCTTTTTTTCAAGTAATAAAGAATGAATTCCATTATTTTTAATGTCATCTTTACTTTACAACATTTTTTTCTTGTGCCTAAAACTTTTGCACAGTACTTCATATATATATATATATACACAGTGATCCCTCGTTTTTTTGCGGGGGATGCATTCCAAGACCACCCACGAAAAACTAATTTCCATGAAATAGAGGATATATACTTCTTTTTATGTATTTAACGAGTATTTGGACGTTTAAAACCCTCCCTGTTACTGTTAACAACCCACCCTTTGCATTAAACAGTCGTTCTATAATGTTTTTCAGCTGGAACTACATGTGATATCCCACCAGTTTCTTTAATAGAGTCATTCCTAAGCTGTGATTTAGCGTCAGTAAATTTCACTCGGATGTGGACATGAACAACACATGTACTGTACGTAAGAAATACTTGTAAATGATATATTGTCACCTACAGGCCTCGTCTAATACATGGAAATAATAAAAAAGCCCCCTTGAAAAAACCCATGAAGTAGCGAATCCACAAAAGATGAACCGCGAGGTAGCGAAGGATTACTGTATATATATATATATTATGGGCTGCTTAGTTGCATTAGGTGTACAACAAGTTTTAAATGGTGTTAATATAAAATATGAAGATAATTAAAAGTTCAAACATTCTCCAGCTTGTTTGTGATTTCATCTCAAATGACTTTTGTCATTCTATTCAACAAAAATTACTGAAAAAAAGTTTGAAAATGGCAAGTACGAAGAATTTATTGTTTACTGCATTCGTTATGAGCTCCATCCAGAAAAACAACTGCAAAATCATGTTCATCTATTTGTTCTGCTCCAAAAAATATGTGTGAGGTTTAGTTTAGACGACTGAAAGATGGTGATTTTTATGGTAGTGGTCTTGAATGTAACATTGGTGCTTAATTATTTGAGCATTATTAGTTTTATTATTATATTTTTTAGTTAATAAAACATTTCTCATTTTTAACACATTTATCATGAAATAACAAAAGAGAGAATTTTTGAATCTCAAACTGCAATTAACACGTCACACAAAAATGCTTTAAAACTTATTTGAACATTTAATAAATGTAATCATTTCTGGAGCTCATGCTGCTGTATCCCCCACTGAAGGAAACGTTTCTTAAGAAAAGACGGAGGGCAGTTGGAAAAGAGGTGTTCAATGATTAAATGAACGATGAGTGATTATCACCTCCTATCGAATAAACACAGTACTGAAGTTATATGCGAGGTACAAGGACGACATCCTCTAAGAGTTGAGAGAGCAGGGAAGAAAGTCACAGCTGACAACTTTGCTCTCTCCTGTACATCTGGTAGGTTTTTATTCCTAATGACTCTATCGCTGGCCTTTTCCTGGATCATTTTTACAGAAAGTGACCTTTTCATCTCCTGTTATTTTACCTGTGGATTCAGATCTATTGTACTTACCTGCTCTGGACACCTTTGTATGAAATTAATCCAAATGCCAAGAACGAAGCCCTGCACCATTAGAATATTCCTGCAGCTGGATCTGTAAGGGGTCTGATGCATAATTTTGTTTCATTTGGACATTGTGTAAAAAGGCAACACACTGTCTGTGACTACAACTTTCTCCCTGTTCTCCTTTGAGTTGCACTGATAGGTCAAATACACTGTGTGTCCAAATGTTTGTAGATAGCCCTCAAAATGGGTGAATTTTGCTACTTTAATTGGCTCCTGTTTGGTGACTCCAAAGAGCTAAGTCCTCATCATCATGAGTTTGGTGTTCAGGTCGTTTATTCCTAAGCTAATACCAGCCCATGAGTTCATCACTACATGCTTCCTATGTCTGAAGGAATTTGTTAAATTACACCCTTTACATCCACCCTCACATTAAAGGCTAAGCAGCAGCTCTATGAAAGTGTCAAACAAATAAATACAGTGGAATTTGAGTTCCTAACTTGTGCTGGGAAACTCTAATAGGCGTCTTGCCTGTGACGTAGATGGTGGACAACACTCTAGAAGCTGCACTTAATTTAATGCAAAATGACGAAAAGGTGTGTTGTTTCTGGCTGCAATCATTCAATGTACAGTGGGACATCTGTGCACAAATGGCCCAAAGATCCCAAAATATCCAGAAAATGGACTAAATTTGTCCACTTTAAACGGACACTTTGGAAAGGACCATCCGCTCACTCCGTTATCTGTAGCTCATTTCACTGGCGCTTTTCCAACAATTGGGGCATGTAAGGACACCAACGAAAGGTGTTCAAGAGCCTCTGTAACATGGAGGTAAACAGGGTAAGGACACTCACTTCGCCTGTTTTAGTTGGTGTTAGTTAACGTTAGCTTGACTCGCTAAACTCGGTGGCACAGATTATACTCGGCTACGTAGCTGCATTACGGAGGTTTATAGTGTCGGATGAATTCGAGTTCAACTTCGATCACATTTACAAGAATAACGGTACCTCTACATTTGAGTTTAGCTTATTGCTAGGCTATCGTCATGAATAATGTTGGTTATTTAGCTAGATACTGTCATAACAGTCAGTCATAACGGTGTTTTACCGCGGCGTTGTTCAGCTGTTGTCCACCAGTGACGTCACGGTCGCGTTCAAGAATTTCCGTAGCGAGCTCGGGTTTTTCCGTCAATTTAATAAAATTGTCAGTTTTAAAGCAAATTAAGCTGCTATTTTCATTTTAATTCATACTTATATCTGTCAGTAACTACAATAATGTCAAATATTCATGGAGGTCCATTAAGTGGTGCTTAGCCTTTAAAACACATCGGTACCACTTTAGAATAAGACTAAACTTATAAAGGTTTATAAATGGTTTACAACCTGTTTGTTAATTGTTTATAATTAGGTTGTAAACACATTAAAATCATTAATAACCAGTTATAACAGATAGAAAATGCAACAGTGACCTGCTGTTTGCCAAATAGGGAACCCACATCCATCTACAGTTAAACTTCAGATCTCGCCAAATACTGACCACACTCTTCATCAGTCGACATTAACCCTGTACATATTTGTTTATAAATTTAACCCTTCACTCACCAAGTTTAATCAGTAACCTCAGATAGAATGTTATTTTAGACACCGATGATAATGTGATGCACGTTATGCACTAATGACTAATTCCACGTTCTAAAATCTCAGCTTCCTCTTTACCTCTGGATCTTCAGTAAGTTCTGACACTTTCACTATTAGACGAAAAAGCAGTCACTGTTTCCCTCTTGATCTCTGTGTTACAACTGATTATTACTTACATTTGAAGGTAATAAACAGATATTTAAACCATTTATAAACCTTTATAAGTGTCTTATATTAAAGTGGTACCAAAACATATGTTTACACAGTATATTTGCTGTGATATTAGACTATTAGGAACAACACCGTGTTCTGTTGTTTTTTTCCAGGTTGTCAAACCACTTTTGGCCTTTGAGTCCTTCTAAAAACACTAACCTAAAACCTTTTGTGAAATGGAGGTTGTCCACATGGTTTGACCAGGCCATTGGCCTAAGGCAAGCCATCCCCTTTTGAAGATGTAGTTATAAAAGCGATTGTTCTTCCTAAGCACCAGAGCTGTTCAAATCAAGAGAGCCAACAGACTGAGGTCTCCCTGGCTTCAGTCTGTGGAAAAGAAGGCAAGAAAAGCTAGAAGTAATAAACCAGCCACAGCAGAGCAGAAGCCATCATCACTAATATTAGTAATTGCTGATGTGCAAGAGTATTGCGGAGTGAGTCTGACAGGGATCCCTCAGGCTCTGAGAGTCT
>NW_027100829.1:0-5000 GCF_029633855.1 Hoplias malabaricus
TGAAAGAGAGAGAGAGAGAGAGAGAGAGAGAGAGAGAGAGAGAGAGAGAGAGAGAGAGACTGCATAACTACAAAGAAGACGGTGTGAAACAATGTACGGGGCTTGAAACTTTAACCAGAATTGCTCAAAACCTGTGTGTGTGTGTGTATACCAGGAATACATAACATTGTGGGGACCTGTCTACACCAACAGGTCCCCACAATGTAATCATTACATTTTAAAGTTGACATGGAGATATGTCTTATGGTTTAGTCCCCACAATTCACAGATACAGACTGTGTGTGTGTGTGTGTGTGTGTGTTTGTGTGTGTGTGTATTTGGATGAAATCCTTATGAATTTGAAAGGTGCAAAGTCATTTTCACCATCAATATTTAGGAAGAAATGATAAGAAATGAGCTCTAGGGGTTTTTGACCAGGACTCACCAGGAGAAGTGTGAGGAGGTGGGTGTCCATCATCCTCGAATTCTGGAGCATCGTTTTGGGACGTTCCTCCTGAGAGAAACCTGTAGGGAGAGGCAGAGGAGACAGAAGTGAGATGAATCTGAGGAGGCTGATGAAGGAAATCTTTAAAAGATCTGTAAAGATCACAAGATCTTTACAAAAAATGCACAGTAGAACAAACAAACTGAGTACCCACATTTCACCCATATGCAGTGAACACACACACACACACACTAATGAGCAATCACACACACACACACACACAGAGCTGCACCCATAGGCCATGGCTGCCCCGTGACAAGAATGCATTCTCAAGTTTGGTTCTTTATATTTTATAACAATTTAACCACAACACCACTGACCATGGTATCAATGCCCATTCACTGATGTCCCGTTACGCACCAAAGGTCGATTTTAAAATGACCACAACAGCAACAGTTGGATCAGAAACCCCACGATGCTAAAGGTTCGTTTTAAAATGACCATGATTACAGGAATCTCTTCTGAATGACCACAAAACGAACACCAACACATATTCCATTCAGTGCCAGTGGTTCATTTAAACTGACCTCTGACTGTCCACAGTTTGTTCAAAATGACCACAGTTACAAACAACACTGGTTTAATACCGAACACAACAACAACATCCAAGAAGCACAACGCAAACGACCTGTGCAGATTGGACACATGACGTCAACGAGTGTTTCCCAATAACCACAACGTTAATTCTCAGCAGACATTAACAATGACCAGAGGGGGCCACGGGTTCATTTAAAATGACCCCGACATCTACGGCTCTTCCAAAATGACCACACTGCATGATTCACTCGAAATGACTGAAACAGCAGTGTGTGTTTCTCAGTTACGGCCGATCTATGCTTCTGTTGACAGTGTTTCAATTTGTGCATTGGTTTGTCTGCGTCACTCTGCAGTTACACCACCACACCACTAGGGCTGAATCTCAAATATCTTCCACCACCCTGTGTAGTGCACAATGCAGTAGTAATATTAGTTCTACAATCTGTGAACTGCACTAATGGCAGAGATGTATGTGCTGTTTAGCCAGCGTTCGACTAAAGGGCAGACCAGAGAAAGACGCGGGTATCTTGGATCTGATACAAGCTGTGTTCCAAAGCCTAGTCCGGCTGCAATTCTCAGCCGCTACGTCATAGAACGCTGTTCCAATATGAAGGACCCTTTGTGTATAGCCTAGAAATGCAGCCTACATTCTGTGACGTTTGGAGGACACCACATGCGTATCCTTCCTGACCCTCAGTTACCCACAATCCTCTGCTCACATAAGGCACAAAGGAGAAAATAAACAAAACAGCTTCAGACGTTTCAGGAGCAGAGTTGGTTTACTTTAAATTTTGAAACTCTATAACACATTTAATCAATAGGTTTAGTGGCATATTACAGAACCACAGAAAGAATCTTTTTATTTAGTATTTTATTTTGAATCCCAGTTGAAATTTAAATGGTTAAAGTTGAAGTTTGTGCTTCGAGGCAGATCAGATTCCAGTGACAGCACGACACAGCCTCCTTACACAGCTCCACCTAGGGTACTAAAAAGGAGCCTTCAGAGAACAGTCCTACCGAGGGCACGCCCTACCTCGGCTGCAGCCTAGGCTTTGGAACGCAGCTACGGCTTTTCTTCAAAATTTCCGTCGTTGTGATTCTGCTGATGGCTTGCACTGCCCCCTATGGCTTATGTGTGTCCTGCACCTTGTGAACATTAATTCCTGAGGACTTGCACAACTGATGAACCAAACACACCCAGGTTACGCGAGGCAGTCATCATGTTAACATAGTTAACAGCAAGTGTATCTCTAGCTTATATTTTTTGAAAGAGTGCAGTTTTCTCACTACTTGTTCTCACACCTTCTTTTTCCATTGTTCCATGACGTCCAAACCAACGTCTGATTAAATCTGTGTTGGTGAATGAGCTGTTGTCTGCAGTCTCTGTTGTTTGGAGAAGAGGAGTCCATTATTCTGGACTTCCTTGGCTTGTCCGACTGTTGGCCAATCACAGCGTCTGGGGTTCTGTGTCGAAGCCATGTGTAGTTACATTTCTGAGGGGGTGACGTCAGGCCACGGCACAGGGTTCACGTCGACACAGGACCTACGCTTTGCTAACGGCGAAGGTTTGACACTGAAATATAAATTGCCCTTAATGATGCTAATCCCCACGATTCAATCCAAACAGCCCTCGTGGCACAGATCACTTTCCAGTGGCAACGATGCCAAAGCCCGTGGGTCAATCACGGAACACAAATCCAATCGATCATTCATAATGCGTCATTCCCAGATGTCAGTTCCAGCTGTTCACCTTTTGCTTTTCCCAGCAGCCCCCAAAACCCAAACAATAAACAGTGATTATGTCAGCGTCTCTTCTGCTTGTTGTGCGTCTTTTAAGTGGCTTTGACAATAACAGCATCAATCAGACCGGAGCTCCCAGGTGTGATCATCAAAATCCCAAAAGGCATCCTCATCAGGGAATAATCACCACCTTCCCTGGTTTGATTTATCTGAAGCATCTGGGACACGAGGAGCTCATACACTGAGGAGTGTCGTTTGTTTGTGGAAGCGCAGGTCCAGACCATAGCTGGCTTCTTTCTCCCGGGGACTTTTATTGGAGCAGTCCCAGTAATCGCTGTGTTTCAGAAAGGTATATATAAATAAATATGAAACTCCCTCGTCACGCTAATAGAAAGGAGAGGAATCAAAGGGAAGACGCATGCTCCACGCCACTCAGTGATTAAAGTAATTAGACGTGTTACAAGCGATGACAGCTTCACGGCTAAAGTGCCGCAGGTTCGAAAACACAGGGATTCTGTGATTGACTAGAACAGTGCTGATGATTTACTCAGGTTTGGTGGGGCTTTAGGTGTATTTACCACAACCAATACAGTCAGCACCTGGAAGATACATGACTATCTCACACACACACACACACACACACACACACACACACACACACAGTAATCTTGTAAACCTAAATCAGGATCAGACGTTCGCTGATTTTGATCCCCTCGACTGGCAAGAACAGCACTGTCTCCTCCCTCAACATCCATGGCTGAGAGGCCTTGAGCAAGCCACCTAATGCCCAACTGTCCACCAGGTGCTGGGATACCTCTTGGTCACTCCAGGTATGTGTGTGTGGGTGTATCTGGGATATGATACAAAATGCTTTATAAGGATTAATGATGAATGATGACAACTATCAAAATCTGATGATGATGTTATCACTGGGCACAGTGGTGCAGCAGGTAGTGTCTCTTACACAGCTCCAGGGACCTGGAGGTTGTGGGTTTGAATCCTGCTCCAGGTGACTGTCTGTGAGGAGTTTGGTGTGTTCTCCCTGTGTCTGCGTGGGTTTCCTCTGGGTGACTGTCTGTGAGGAGTTTGGTGTGTTCTCTCCGTGTCTGTGTGGGTTTCCTCTGGGTGCTTGGCTTTCCTCCCATAGTCCAAAAAACACACATTGGTAGTGAATGTGTGAGTGTGTGTCGCCCTGTGAAGGACTGGCGCCCCCTCCAGGGTGTGTTCCTGCTCTGTGCCCAATGATTTTGGGTCGGCTCTGGACCCACCCTGAACTGGTTAAATATTTACAGACAATGAATGATTGAATAAATGAATAAATGGTATCTCTGGTGTTATTTTACTTTGTTGAATGTAGACACCCTCAGAGAGACCATAATTAACTTATTTCAGACTGACCCCAGAACAGTGTTCCTCAGGGAATCAGAGACATTCAGCTCTGAGTAACGCTGGGTATATCTTGGCTCTGAAAACTACTGTCATAAAACTCTGACATATATTACTCCATGCCGTAAAACCCAGCCAAGACTGAGGCACTGTTGCTTTGTTTCTTGGAGTGTTTACAATAAACAACACCAGGTTAAAGGACCCTGGAGCTCTGAAACTCATCAGCATTTTTTAAAGGAAATTTAAAGGAAACATAATTTTCTGTTAGAGTTTATTATAAGAAATGTCCCAGAAGTGTTTGCATAAAGTGTAATGCACAATAACTGAAATGATATGGGGTTGGGTAGATTGCTGTGAGGATTTGATGGCACTAGGCCACATTAACATCAGCTGACGAACTCCACAGAAAACAGTGGGCTTCATACCCCTCTGGCAGGACTGTTGGCATTGAGCATTAAGCCCTAATTCTCTGCTCCACAGCTTCCCATTTTGTTTATATCTTCTGTTTGTTTATTTTGTCTGTATTTCATAAATTAAGAAACATAAAATAATCCAAACCTCTGTATCCCGTGTTTATAAACATGACATAGGTCAACGCAAGGTGAATTCTCTGCTAATGAAATGTTTTCCAGGCCTCGTCTTCTCCAATAAAACCCCACAGAATCCCCCAGATGCCTGGGTTTGGAAGTGAAGCTGGTTATTTGTTGGTTTTTATGTTTTTCTGCTGCAAGACGCTGACGAATCTCTCGAGTCAGACTCCTGTTGATTGGAAAAGACTTTAAAACCTAAAACATCCGCAGAGGAAGCAGCAGCACGCTCTGGAGTTTAATACGAAAACATCCGCCTCGCCTGG
>NW_027100829.1:10000-77500 GCF_029633855.1 Hoplias malabaricus
GGGGGTTAGTGGGGGTCAATGAGGGTTAACTGAGGGTTATTTGGGTGTAAGATGATATGTTGTTTAATTAAACACACAATGCCTACTAATAATTATTGAGTATCCACTGTATCTGATGTCTGTTCTGAATTGTTGCGTAACTATTACATAGTATAGAGTTGTTAAAGAGTATAAAGTGCTGGTGGGGGTTAATAGGGGTTAGTGGGGTTTGGTAGGAGGGATCAGTGGGGGTTAATACATTTGTGCAGGGGTAGGCTTTTAGGGAAGGAGGGTGTTAGCAGGGGTTAGTGGTAGTTGACAGTGGGCTAGTACTCAGGGGTAGCTGGGTGGGGTTATTCCTATTGGTGGGGATTGATGAGGGTTAGTGGCATCTACGATAAAACAATTAAGGTTTAAGAGATCACCACTCTGGCCCCGTAGGATGGGCGGGGGGTTAATGTGGGTGCTGTGAGGTGGGGTGGGGTGGGTGGCGGTGTAGGGGGGTTGTTGAGGGGCAGGAATGCTCCTCTCTGAGTTTTCTAAAGAGCCGCCTCCTCTCTTCTCTCCTGCCGGGACTTGCCTCCTGTTTGAAAGCCGACCGCAGACTCTCGGCCCCGGGGCCATTCATCTTCTAACAACCGCATAATCTCAGATAAATACACACAGTATCATTATCCTCATCATTAACAGGCCTGAAATATCAGTTCCTAGGGGAAGGATTAGGACCGGGATATTATTACCTCCAGGAGGTCGCCGTCCAAGCGAATTACGGCGTCCCGCTCAGGAGGGAGATTTACGGCCGCTCATTGAGTTCCTATTGTTTGTGTTATAAAGGATCCAGTTCCCATTATCGAGGCTTTCGGAGAACCTCCGAACTCTCCCTCTGACAATGACCTCATGGAGATCACTTGAGTCAGGGACTCCCCTGAAGTGTCCAGAGTCAGAGACGATGCCAAAACCTCTAAAAATCTAAGACGTGGTGAAGGATTATTGCCACAAACCAGTACAACCACTTATTATTAAATATTTACTAAAGGCACTTTTCCACTGCACTAACCCTACTCAACTTTCCCGCTTCACTATTAGGTAAATTTGTTCCTGGTCCCTAGAACCGGGTTCTTTTTAATCCCTGTTCTCTCGTGGTTCAGAGCGTGTACCGTGATGTGTAAACCTTTCAGAGCGCTGACTGTCCGAAGAGAGTCGTCACTCTACGCCACGCAGCGCAGACGACCAGCACTAACTCTCCATCTGTAAAATCTCCAGCTGCAGCAGAGATCACGTTTGTTTTTATTCGACTCACAACAGAAGCTCGTAAAATTACGCCATGGTCTTTTGAAGAGGTTCAAACGCTCCTTGGATCCAGTGAGAGCTGGACGCTGCAACAAGGAAGGAACAAACTCTACTGATCTGTCTGAACTGATGACGGAGCTGTGTTCAATCCCAAACTACAACAACAACAACGAGCTAATACACGATGAGTAAATAACGTTTAACGTTATTGCTGTGTTGTGGTTTCCAAAGCCTGCTGTTCCCGTTAGTGATGGGGTTTGAGACGAAGCTGGATACATTTTGTGTGGGAGCTGTGGGAATAGGAAACCCACCAAACCAACCAGGGACTAAGCGAGTAGCTCTATGTTGTGTGTAAAGTTTAGTATTTTACTACAAATTACCTGGCATCTACATTAACTTAATATACAATACACAATAAACTACTGAGTGTCCAGTACTCTGAATTACATTGGTTTACTCAAACTATATTTAGGATTACTAGAATTACTCCGCATCAACTTCAAATTACTTAGTAATTATTTGAATTACTTTGTATCCTGGTGAACACTGTGAGATGTATTTGGGAATGACGGTGTGTGAGGAATTCTGTATTCCTGGGCCATTCAGAGTCCGGGAAGTTTTGAGGGCAGCCGTTTGCTCTGAGTCTCGGTCTTTCAGTGAATCCTCACAGATGGAGTGTGTCAGGATTAATTCCAACGGAAACAGCTTTTAATTCCGGTTCCGTGCTGATATTTATCTCTGTGGACGGTAATTGCTTTGTGTGGGATCAGAGCCGTGTTTCTCACAGCGGAGCAATCAGCGAGAGAGCAGGAGAAAAACGTCCAGAAAGTGTCCGCTTGGTTTATTTTGAAAGAGAATTAAATAAATAGCGTAATTACACAGAGCTCTCGTAATCTCCGCATCTGTCTTCATCCTCAACAATAAACGGCTGTTTTCCATTAGGACCAGAGGTGCACACACACACACACACACACACACACACACACACACAAACACACACCAGCTACGAGATTAAAACCACTGCCAGGTGAAAGAAGTAACACTGATCTGGTTACAGCGCCCCCTGTGGAGAGGGGCAGTGAGTGAGTGGTCGGTTTTTGGAGGAATGGTTAGAGCTTGTGTCTGATTGGTTGTGCTGGACATTATGGGAGGAGTCATTGGGCAGTCCCTAAATCGGGTGCTTGTGTCTGATTGGCTCAGCTGGATATTGTGGGAGGCGTAATCAAATTACAGTTCCTAAATCAGGAGCTTGTGTCTGATTGGCTGTGCTAGACATTGTGGGAGGAGTCAGCGGGTCATTCCTAAATCGGGAGCTTGTGTCTGATTGGCTGTGCTAGACATTGTGGGAGGAGTCAGCGGGTCATTCCTAAATCGGGAGCTTGTGTCTGATTGGCTGTGCTGGACGTTGTAGGAGGGATCACTGGGTGGTTGCTAAATTGGGTGCTTGTGTCTGATTGGCTGTGTTGGACATTGTGGGAGGGGTAAGTGGGCGGTTTCTAAATCGGGAGCTTGTGTCTGATTGGCTGCGTTGGACGTTGTGGGAGGGATCACTGGGTGGTTGCTAAAATGGGTGCTTGTGTCTGATTGGCTGTGTTGGACATTGTGGGAGGGGTAAGTGGGCGGTTTCTAAATCATAAACTTGTGTGATTGGCTGTGCTGGACATTGTGGGAGGGGTCACTAATTGGTTCCTAAATCAGGAGCTTGTGTCTGATTGTCTGTACATGTTTACCTTATGCAGTTTCTTTGAAAGAGCGAGGGCTTGAGAGAGATGTCTCACCTTAAAAAAGAAGGGGTCACACTGTGAAAAGATTAGGAACCATGGGTCTAAACTGCACCATGAATCATTTGGCACCTAACAAGGACACTCAGACTTTAAAAACACTCTGTAAATGTTTGTAGGAAAGAGAAAAGGCTGTTCACTTTTTTGCAGTGTTTACAGTGTAAGGCGTCTGGGGTTAAAAGTTGAAGAGAGAGTCAGGACAGATTTAAGAGCATTTAGAGGGACGTTACCCTCAGGACTAACGCGAATGTGAATGTGCACGTTTACTGCAGCTCTGCTCCCAGATTCAGTTTCATCCTTTCATTAGCAAACAAGATTTTTCTCTGTCTTCACCGTCGACCACGGTGAGCCTCACAGCCACGAGGAGCAGAGCAATAACACTGTAATAACACAGTAATAAACACCAAAGACCACCCTTCATTCTCAGCATCTCTCTCATCCAAATTTGATTAAAGGCTACAGAGAAAAATGGGACCCGTGACAGTCACGAAAGGCCGTCCTCATCAGACGCACACACTCTCACTTCTCTTTTCAGACACGCACAGACCCACAGCTGTGTGTGCTTCCTTCAGCTGGGAGAAAAGCAGCTTCGCACTGTGGGTCTGAAAGGACCAGGAGCCAAAGAGAAGGAGAGTCCCCACAAAGTGAAAAGGAAATAGATACACGCCAAATAAGTCGAAAAAAAAAAGACATTGGTGATGCTCAGAGCTGGAGTTCAAACTTTATTCTTTTTATTTTGCAACAGCAAAATAAAAAGAGTGAACAAATGATGATTTACTTTAAAAAAGGCAGAGTTTTTGGCTTTAAAACATAATGAGTAGCTAAATCAGAAAACAGCGACAGAGGAAGCTTAGAACTGGAAATTAATTTTAATTTAATTTTAAGGCACTGCTCTTTATTTTTAAAGCGTCCTCTGTCTTTCTTTCCCCTTTTTCCAACTCTGTGTCTTTGTAAAGTGGTTGTGTGTGTGTGTGTGTGTGTGTGTGCCCCGTCTCCTGTCTCCTCCGCGGCTTCACTTCACTGAGCTCTTCATCTTTTGATGATTTTAATTACAGCGTCTGTCAGAGTTCAGCTCTGAAAACAAACTCGAGGAGAACATGAAAAGACACAAATCCTCAGCTCCCCATTTCCCCCCACACCTCACACAGCCCCCCTTTAACACCCCCCTCTCTAACCTCACAACCTTCCTTTCTTCCCTCCTCCCAAAAACTACTACTACTACTGAACAGCACACAGGGGCTTTGATTTCTGAGAGAGAGAGAGAGAGAGAGAGAGAGAGAGAGAGAGAGAGAGAGAATGTGAGACAGAACAGTGAGAGAGAGAAAGAGAGTTAGAGAGAGACAGAGAGAGAGAGAGAATGTGAGACAGAGAACAGTGAGAGAGAGAAAGAGAGTGAGAGGGAAAGAGAGAGAGAGAGAGAGAGAGAGAATGTGAGACAGAGAACAGCGAGAGAGAAAGAGAGAGAGAAAGAGAGAGAGAGAGAGAGAGAATGTGAGACAGAGAACAGTGAGAGAGAAAGAGAGAGAGAGAGAGAGAGAGAGAGAGAGAGAGAGAGAGAGAGAGAGAGAGAGAGAGAATGTGAGACAGAGAACAGTGAGAGAGAGAAAGAGTGAGAGGGAAAGAGAGAGAGAGAGAGAGAGAGAGAGAGAGAGAATGTGAGACAGAGAACAGTGAGAGAGAGAAAGACAGTGAGAGGGAAAGAGATAGACAGAGAATGAGAGAAAAAGACATCTCAAAATTTCTAGTTTCTATTGTTTTGTTAGGAAAATAAAAAAGCATAATATTAAAATAATAATAATAATAAAAATAGCAATGAAAATAATTTGCTATTGCTTTTGCACACGTTATTTTCTCATGTTTGAGTTCCTGCTCAGACCAGTAAATAAACAGTGGTGCAGAAACTCCGCGGAAGCGTTCACTTTGTTTCGCAAAATCATTCGAACACGAGCTGAGGGTCGACCCGTCCGTCAGGACGTCTCTGTGTAAACACAGCCTGTCTCTCCTCAGCCTGAAGAGGACCACTGACCAAAACCATCTGGGGACCTTCTGCACCCCAGAGACCTCCACCGCGTGTCCAAAAGTCTGTGGACATCTCTTCCAGTGTGTAGAACCCGCACAGGAAATCATGGAGCAGCTGCACACGAGGCTAAAGCCACCATGCCCAATGCCAACAGTTCACCAGAGAAGCATACAGCCCCCACTCTGCTCAGTGGCTCAATCTCTGGAGTGATAGAGTAATGACTTAGAAGTAGTGGTTGTGATCCAGAGCTGGACCTCAATGGTGGAATGCAATCAAATCCTCACTAAAAAACATTCAAACATCTAGTGTAAAGCCTTCTTCAAAAAGTAAAGGCTGTTACTGCAGCAAAAGAGGAACAGATGCCTGATCAGTGCCTGAAGAATCGAGTAATGCTGAGGTGTTTACAAATATTTTCAGAGTCGTGCTCCACACGGTAATGGAGTGAACACAGAGTAACAGCCTCCGTGAAGACTGTCCATGATCATCACAACTCTGAGACCTGCCCCAATGTCCAATCCGGCTAAATTAAACCCTGCTCATAAATCCAGAGCTGATTCCTGTCCCTGAGCTCGCAAACAGGAGCTGGAGGCTCACGGAGCTGAAACGGAGCAGGATTTATCTCCACTTTCAGCAGTAGTTCAAAGTCAGACAGACATCAGACGTGCAGCAAGAACCTGCATGTCTCTCCCCTCGGCCTCCGCGCAGGACTTCCCCTCGGGACTCAGCCTAGCAGCCTAGCAGAACGACTAGATTTCCCGCGGGACTAAGCCTAGTGGAAAGGCTACTCTTCTCAACAGGACTTAGCTGAGAACCTTGTGGAAGAACCAGACTTCCCTTCAGGACTGAGCGTAGTGGAAGGGCTAGATTTAACCAAGCGGAAAAGGTAGATTTACTAATAGTAATCGGGCAACAAGATGGCACTGCAGGTAGTGTCTCTGACACAGCTCCAGGGGCCTGGGGTTGTGTGTTCGAGCCCCTCTCCGGGTGACTGTCTGTGAAGAGTTTGGTGTGTTCTCCCTGTGTCTGCGTGGGTTTCCTCTGGGTGATTTGGTTTCCTCCCACAGTCAAAAACACACGCTGGTAGGTGGATTGGCAACTCAAAAGTGTCTATAGGTGTGAGTGTGTGAGTGGACGTGTGAGTATGTGTCACCCTGTGAACCCTGGGACTGGTGCCCCCTCCAGGTTGTGCTCCCACCTTGCACCCAATGATTCCAGGAAGGCTCCGAACCCACCGTAACCCTGAACTGGATAAGTGGTTACAGACTAACAGTGAATGAATGAATGAATGAATGAATGAAGGAATGAATTAACAAACTTAGCCTAGCAGAAAGGCTAGACCTAACCGAGAGGAAAGGCTATACGTCCCTGCATTACCTAATCTAACTTAACCTTGCAGGAAATGTAGACTTAATCTAGCGGAAGGCTAGACTTTTCCCCTCAGGTTTTAAACAGGTGGCCAGACTTTACACATTACCTACGAACTTAGCTTAGCAGAAAGGAAAGACTGTCACTCAGGTCTTGGCCAAGAGGAAATCCTAGGCTTTACCTCAGGTCTTAGCCTAGAGCACCAGAAATTACATCAGATCTTATCTTGGTGGGGCATCAACGAGGTCTGAGACAGATAGACTCTTCCTACTGAAGTCTTATCTCAGCAGAACCACATTAGCCTGGGTGAAGCACTGAGATTTTAACAGGTTTTAACTTAGCATGATTGGTGTAAATTAGCATAACTAATTTAGGTTAACTGGTAGGTGGGGCTGACTTATTCAGACCTCAAGTCTTGGCTTAGTGACACAAGAATTTGTCCCTAATATGTTATGGGAATTCTAGGGCAATGTTGATATCTCACATTTTTTCAGAGACGTACTGAGAAATGCTAACAATGTTAAGCATTTATAAGAATATCATAACATCTATAACAAAGATCAGCTCAGATTTTGTCCATCACAGGAATGTTAGCATAACAGTCTAGCACCTAAGCAATGCGGTCTACACACAGCAAGTGAAAAAAAAAAAAATAAATAATAGTAATAAATATATTCAGGAATTATACCATAGATACTGATACTATTCTGATATATTGAGCATCCCCAAACAGCCACACTTTCCCTCAGGTTTTTAGCAACAAGAAATAACCAGACATTCCTCTGGCTCTTCCTCTACCTTATTCCCTGTTTTCATGCTCAGATGGGAAAAATGCTAATGGAAGTTCATCCAACAATCAAACAGAGTGCACTGGACCGAACCACAACCGAACAGTTTCACTGCAGAGATTTAAGAGGAACACAAGCACAAACCGACAGTCTCTGAACTTAAGCTCAGGCTGAGAAACAGTGTGAGGCAGGAATTTCCCCTTTTCCCGAAACAATCCCACATTCCTGAGAGACGGAGTTACCTGCAGGACGAGGCTCACCTCCAGAAACCTTCCAGGAAAATGATCCAGACTGTGCAGATTCCTCGGATCTCCAGGTTTTCCAGGCTCTTTGTGGAGGTGTGATCAGTGGGGATGAATGTGAAACTCTGGGCTTAGCTCTTAGCTCGGGGTTAGACCTCTCTTTCTACTGCTGCTGCTGTGTGTGTGTGTGTGGGTGTGTGTGTGTGTGTGTGTGTGGAGTGTGTTTTGTGTGTTCTGTAGCTCCTCCTCTCCTTCTGATGCTGAACCTGACTCAGGTAAAAAGCTGTGGGGGAAAAACTCAGAGTCCCGGGCGCCCCCTGCTGGCCGCATCATCTGCTTAAAATGTTTCTTAATCAACATCTCACCACGTTTCTCGTCTGAAAACGATGAATTAACCCCTTTTCCAACATTACAGGTGTTGGATTCATTCATTCATCTTCTGTAAGCACTGGAGAGAGCATCACACATTCACACACTCACCCAGTCACTTACACACACACCTGTGGACAGTTTCACACACATACACACATACACATACACATATACCCAGTCACTCACACACTCACACCCATGGACCGTCCCTCTGAGTCTCTACTATTCTGGGAAGTCCTTAACTAGGTGCTTAAACACTGCTGTAAGCATTAGATAGTGTTCGGCCACATAAACATTAGTTGTTTTCTGGAAGTTTCCGGCTGTCGTCTCTTTAATCTTCAAACACTTTCACCTTCACAAACCTCAGATGAAAAAGCAGATGAAAAGACTGTGTCAAGATCTTACATCCTCACCCTGGATGTGCCTCAGTGTGTGTGTGTGTGTGTGTATCAGGGAGGTGTCCACTGGGCTCCATCCCGTGGTTTGGACGCTGTATGAACTCGTCTGTTTACCTGTTGCTCTGTTTAAAGGCGGTTCCTGTTTTTCTGCTGGACCGAGGATGAACAGATGACCGGTCGGCCTGAAGAAAGAGGAGAAGAAGTTTTCTCTTTCTTCATCTGCAGGAAAAGATCAGATGAAAGCATCTTTGAAACTCCAGCGTCCCATTAATTACGCCCGCTGTGTTAGAGCAGGAGGATGAGGTGTGTCCTTCCTGGCGGAGGAGGATGAGAGGAGCAGTGAAAACAGAGTAAACAAACACACACTGTAAATACACAAACTGGCCACTTTATTGGAAACACTGTTGCCTTGTTGGATCAGTAGAAGGGGGTGTTTCTGATAAAGTGGCCAGTGAATATCAGTCGGAGAGGTTATTAATGGGAGTGAGGGCAGTGGCTGATGTTTTTATGAGTCCTTCAAACCTCAAAGCTCAGATCTATCGTTCTTTATGTTTTTATTACCAGCTTTGAAGAAGGATGTTTGGTGGCTGGAGTTTTCCTTCAGGTCCTCTGCAGTTCTCAGTTAAATACTAGTGGAGTTAGCACATACTTGTTGTGGATGTTTTCTGAATAGCAACATACCTGCAAAAGCAAGTATACAATCAAACCCCAAACAGCAGGCAATTATTTACAGAATGCACCCAGGCACATGTCCTGCTCATGCAGTGAATTTCAGACAGCTGCTAATACAACATCATTGGAGCTCAACATGTTTGGAGGAGAAAGCTAATTCCTACTACCGTTCCATCAGCTCAACACGCTCGGAGGAGAGCCGTAAGTACAGTAGCTAACAGATGATTTCTTCTGGTGCTGAATGACGTAGAGCCTCAGCTGCTGCTTGTACCTTATTCTGCTTGGTAACATCTCTTTGGTGTGTGTGTGTGGTTGTAAAGATACCGTTGCCATGGTGCAATTGCAGATTCAGCTAACCCACTTCTTTTGGCCGAAGAGGACAGAGTGTGAATCCTGAATCCTGTAGAATCCCTGTACCAGGCATTACAACACCGATTCATAAACAGATCCCACTCCACGGTCTTTACTCGACTTTTCTGCTTCTCCATCAGGTAAATGTGGTCCTGGTTCTGGAAATGGGTTCTTATTTAGTCCCTGTTCTTTCGTGGTTCCGAAGCGAGCCGAGTAGGGACTCTACGCCACGTGACGCAGACATCCAGCACTAACTCTCCATCTGTAAAATCTCCAGCTACAGCTTTACAACATTTGTTTTTATCGGACTCACAACGGCAGCTTGTAAAATGACGCTGTGGTCTTTTGAAGAGGTTCAAACGCTCCTCGGATCAGTGGCTGAAGAAAGAATCCAGTGAGAGCTGGACACTGCAACAAGGAAGGAACAAACTCTACTGATCTGTCTGAACTGGTGACGGAGCCGTGTTCAGTCCCAAACAACAACAACAACCAGCCAATACACAATGAGTAAACAACGTTTAATGATACCGCCGCCATTGTTGTGGTTTCCAAAGCGTGCTGTTCCCGTTAGAGACAGGGTTTGAGACGACACCGGATACATCCTGAGGGAGGTGGGGGGGGGTACAGTAGAGCCCAGTAGAGACCAACAGAGCCCAGGAGAGTCCAGTAGAAATGAGTAGATTTCAGTACATTCCAGTAGAGTCCTGTCAGTATCATGCAGTGGACAAGTGCCCTCTCTTTTAGAGCCACATTCACTCTTTTAGCAGTGAGCACTGCAGTATCTCTTCTCTTGGATCAGACCAGACAGAATGGACCCACAATGAGCCTCGGGCCACAGAACCCAGTTGGCTGTCACCTTGAGTCAGTACTGATCACTGCACGTCGGGAAAACCCCACAGACCTGAGTTCTGGAGACTGACCAAAACATTATAACCGCCTCAGTGTGGTCCTCTGATCCTTACACTGACCATTTCTCCTGCTCCAACATCAGCTTCAAAAACTGACACTTCACTCTCTGCCTCGACAGGGGGCGCTACAGCCAAATCAGTGTTGCCTTACCTGGCCGTGGTTGTAATCTTGTGGCTGCCTTGGTGGGTGGTCGAGTTGAGAGTTTTCATCCGGAGCAGGATGTGAAAGAATCGTTCAAGGCGAGGATTTCCCTAAACGACTTTAAGGCAAAAGCCAGGGAGGCTGTAATTTAGTGGATGATTGAGAGTGAAAAGGGCGAGCAGCAACAAGTACAAACCTCTATAAACAGAATAAACATTCACACACACACACACTGAGGGAGAGACACTTAAACACAAACAGCCACATGACCTGTCTACAGGAGAGATGACTGAGGACAGTGGACACCTCGACTCAGTGTGTGTGCCCTGAAGTGCCCTGAAAGTCCCTCTCCACTAGAACTGGGTTTAAACAACACCCCCTTCTCCAAACTACGGTCAGACATCAGCAGTGTCCCCCACCATTTACTGTCCTCACTTTCTGTGAGGGGCTTTTAGAGGAGGACGTCTGGTTCCATTCACCTCCACTGTGCACTGAGGTCATGTGAAGCTACCTAAGTCTACTATTAATCATTTATTTATTTATTTATTTATTTGTTTATTTATTTAAGGCGAGACATAAGATAAATAAAACATGCCTTCGTCATTATCTGGGTTAATTATGAATATAAGTGTACAAACGCATAAATAAAACATTAAAAATATCACATTTCCCCACAGGCAAGAATACGGTGTAGAGTGTAATGACCCCCGACTCCGCCAGGGGGCAGCACCCACTCATTCTTTAAGGCAGCGGAACGTTTACAGAGGTAAACATTTCATCACCTTAGAGAAATCGATTGTAGTATTAAACAGACTGAGCCAAATATTAAAAATGACTTTATTAAAATTAGAACAAATATCCCTTTAAATAAAATAACTATAATTGAAAAACAATGTAAATACGAAAAATTAACTAATTAACTATTGCTGTTGAATGAACACATCTAACAATAAATACTCTACAATAATATATAATATAAATAAATAAATATATTCTATAAAATATTATTACTGCTACTACTTACGGTAATAATAATAATAATAATAATAATAATAATAATAATAATAATAATAATAATAATAAATGTCCATGCTACTATTGCCAATACTCAATATATAGTTGTATAAATAATAATAATAGGAAGCACATAAACACTACAGTGAATATGGCCCCACAACTACAAAAGTTTAATTATTAAAAAAAATAATATACATATGTGTATGTGTGTGTGTGTGTGTGTGTGTGTGCGTGTGTGTGTGTGTGTGTTCATGTTGGTAATGAAAGAAGACTAAAGGTAAAATAAAGAATATATTTAGATCGATACAAATAATAAATATATAGACGGCCGTATGGTTTATATTTGTAAGTCTGTGACATCACTGTGTTTTTTTTTTTTTTTTTGAGATCACACCGTTTTCCCACAGCTGTGTGTGTGTGTGTGAGTGAGAGAGAGGGAGAGAGAGAGAGAGAGAGAGAGAGAGAGAGAGAGACCTGCTGCAGTCACACATGCAGAGGGGCTGCACTGACTCAGAGACAGAGAGAGAGCTTCTCTTGCTTCACACACACACACACACACACATACACACGAGAGAGCGAGCGAGACAAGGAGTGAGAGAGAGAGAGAGAGAGAGAGAGAGAGAGAGGGGGTCTCGCGCGGCAGCAGTGTATGTATGCAGCATGTCTCGCGCCGCGCTCGCGGATCCGCTTCTCCCGCGCGCGCGTGCCGCCGCTGTGTTGTGTAGCCCGTGTGTATGTGCGCGCGCGTGACGCCGTGAGAGGAGCTTGTTAGAGCGCGCGCTCGGAGATGGACGCGTCGTCGCTGCTGGACCTGCTGGAGTGCTCCGTGTGTCTCGAGCGCCTGGACACTTCCGCCAAGGTACTCCCGTGCCAGCACACCTTCTGCCGCCGCTGCCTCGAGAGCATCGTCAGCTCGAGGCGCGAGCTGCGCTGCCCGGAGTGCCGTGTGCTCGTGGACTGCGGCGTGGACGACCTACCCGCCAACATCCTGCTCGTGCGCTTGCTGGACGGCATCCGCCAGCGGCCGCAGCGGCGCGCGCCCGGGGGAGGGGGCGGGGCCGGGGCTGGATTAGGGGGAGGAGCTGGCGCTGGGGGCGTGGCCGGAGCCGGTACAGGAGGCGTGACTGGATCAGGGGGCGGTGTCAACATCGCGATTGGAGCTGGGGGGGCGGCGGCTTCCCCCCCAGGAACGACCCTCAGAGACTCGCCCAGCGCCACGAGGAGCTCGCCCGTTAAGGTGAGTCCAAACAAACAAATAAACTAAAAAGAAGGGATCAAAGCTGGTGACGTCATCATCATCATCACGTGGCCACAACTTAATTAATCGTGGGAATGAAGTATATTACAAGACCATAGGAATGAGATGCTGAAGCCTGGACATGGTTTAGTAAAGTGTGGGAACGAGATAATTTAGACCTGCCTATAATTTCCTAAGACACGAGGATGAGATAATTAAATAGCCACAGTAAAGTGTGGGAATGAGATTATCAAATTGGGGCAATGACTTTGTAAAGTAAAGGAATGAGATAATCAGACTGTGTCTGCAACAAGATAATCGTCTGGAAACAAGATAATCAAGTCATGGCCACAACATAGTACGGCATGGGAACAAGATAATTAGCCTAAATGTCATCCTTTAGTAATGTGTAAGAATTGGATGGCTACGGCTTATTAATGTGTAAGAATGAGATAAATATTTCCCTAGCCCAGTCTAGAAAAGTGTGGGAATGAGATAATTCAGCTGTTGCCCCAGACTAAGAAGGTGTGAAAATTACATAAATAAGTAGGGGCTGGGATCAAATCAAGTAAGAGAATGAGATACGGAAGGTGTTGCTATGTAAGGCCTTTTCATGCCTTACAAACTCGTGGCCGCAACTTAATTATCTTGTTCCCACACTTTAGTGAATTGTGGCCATGCGTTAATGTCTTTATCAGGAAGATCTTCTTTGAAAAGCACAGTGTTCACTTAGATAAACACCGCTATCGCTATAAGGGCTACAGTGTTTGGACGTGTCCTCAGCCTTGAGTCAAGTGGTCCACAGGAGAGAGAGAGAGAGAGAGAGAGAGAGTATGAGAGAATATGAGAACAGTATGTGTGTTGTGGTGTGAGTGGATCAGACACAGCAGTGCTGCTAGAGTTTTTAATCCCTGTGTCCACTCACTGTCCCCTCTGTGAGACACTCCTCCCTCGTTGGTCCACCTTGTTGATGTAAAGTCAGAGAGAGTAACTCATTTTCACTGCACAGTGTGTGTTGGTCGTCCTCTAGTCCTTCATCAGTGGACACAGGATGCTGGGTGTTTTTGGTGAGTGGACTATTCTTAGTCCAGCAGTGACACTGAGGGGTTTGGAGAGCTGATATTATCTCAGAAGCTGGTGATTATCGGATCATTTCCCCTTGACTTTTGCAGAAAGTGGTTATTGTGAATATCGTCGTCCATTAGTTTCCAGCTCAGTGAGCCATGCAGCGAGAGAGAGAGAGAGAGAGAGAGAGAGAGAGAGAGAGAGAGAGAGACGCGCCGGACAGTCTGACAGACAGAGCTGAGTGAGAATTAGTATGTGATGAGTGTGTGATGAGTGTGTGATCACTTTACTGTTGGCACTAAGAGCCGTCCATTCAGACTAAAGCCAAGACTGACACCGGGGACAATGGGAGGAGTTGAAACTGGAGAGTAATTATGACGTCAGTTTTGTATCAGGAGTACAAATATGTTTAAAATATTACAAATATTCTCCCGCACTTTTGTTATTTTACGGTAACTGTGTGTCGTAATAAATAATAAAAAAAACACACACACATTCAAAATTGTCATATCATTTAACAACAACAAAAAAACTAAAAATGGAGTAGCGTGAAAACGGCGAGTGAAGAATTTATTGGGCGCTGCATTCGTTATGAGCTCCATCAGGAAAAACGCTGCAGAAATATGTGATGGATTTGTTCTGTTCTTGGGGATAATATTGTAACCAAAACAATGTTTGAGTTTGGGGATTTACGTGTTAATGTGCGTGAGAGTCAGCGACACTGGTGACGCGACGTGGGCGAATACAGCGATGCGATGAAGTTCAGCTCCGCTCAACTCTATGCAAATGAGCAGTGACGCGCGTTGGCGACTACCAATAAGAAAGCAGGTCTTCGCATTCCCTCAGTTCCTACTAAAGATTTCAATATAAAGGAGAAACCTTACTGCATCCGGTCTCGTTTAAAGTTCAAGTATACAATGTGTTTTATTGTTTATTACAACTGAAAGTGTATATAATATTTGCTTTAAATGTTTAAGTTAGCAACTTTATTGATAAATAACATTATGCCAAATTACAGTCGATATTTCAGTCAAAAATAATGTTCAGGTACTGTTACGTAAACAAAATAAACTGAGCTGTAGGTTTGTAATTTCACAGTTTTTTTTATAAAATGTGGTTCTGACAAAAGATAAAAAGTCTAATCAAGGTTGTGATCATTTTGTGAATAAATAAAGTCTATTTGGGGGGCGCTGTCGGCTCGTGTGATGCTGGACTCACCCACTAGCGACACATCGCCTGCTGCACGGGTGACGATGACCGGTTTTAGCGCTTTCGGTGTGTGCACGCACAGTTAGAGATCAGGAACGTATGTTCCGCCATGTTCCCCGAGAATGTTCCCCGTGTCTCACTGTGAGTTGGGACACAGTTTCTCGGCAGCATCTCAAGAGGGAAGCAGTGTAAAACAACCGGGCTAAGGCTAATAACCCCTGTCCGAAAAGACATCAATATCTTTTAGCACCGTTAGGGATGGAGCTCCTCCTCCACTTCCTGTGCCCTTGAGGCATAATTCCACCATTTGGCAGAAATGTGGTCCAACAATCAACAACCCACACTCTGCGGATCACTATGACTAGCTGTATGTAGCTGATCACCGGGTCATTTCTGGACATTTCAAGGCCCTGTAGCCCAATGTCCGGAACATTCACTTGTAATCTTTGAGAAACACTTTTTGAGAAATGATTAATAATGATTATAATAAATGAGTAATAAATATTCACTTATTCATGCTCTAACAAATGGCTTTAAATACATTACACTAATGCAGCTAGGGTGGCAGTAACTGGGTGAGTGTATGAAACAGTCCACAGGTGTGAGTGTGTGAGTGACTGGATGAGTGTGTGACACTGCCCACATGTGCAAGTGACTGGGTGAGTATGTGAGTGACTGTGTGACACTGTCCACAGCTGTGAGTGACCAGGTCAGTAAGTGTGTGAGTGACTGACTGAGTGTGTGAGTGACTGGGTGAGTGTGTGACTCTGTCCACAGCTGTGTGTGACTGACTGAGTGAGTGTGTGAGTGACAGAGTGAGTGTGTGAGTGACTGGGTGTGTGTGTGAGACACTGTCCACAGTTGTGACTGACTGGGTGAGTGACAGAGTGAGTGTGTGAGTGACAGAGTGAGTGTGTGACACTGTCCATAGGTGTGAGTGACCAAGTGAGTGTTAGACACTGTCCACAGGTGTGAGTGACTGAGTGAGTGACCGAGTGAGTGTTAGACACTGTCCACGGGTGTGAGTGACTGAGTGAGTGACTGAGTGAGTGTTAGACACTGTCCACGGGTGTGAGTGACTGAGTGAGTGAACGAGTGAGTGTTAGACACTGTCCACAGGTGTGAGTGACTGAGTGAGTGACTGAGTGAGTGTGTGACACTGTCCATAGCTGTGAGTGACTGAGTGACTGGGTGAGAATGAATAAAAAACATAAATAATGGCGTTTAAAAAGGGTTGAAAATGACTTTTCGCTGCTGTAATGATTCTGATGGAGCCGCTTTGTGAGTGATGGGATGCTAACTGCGGTGGTTTAATTATCATAGCACCAAAAAGCGAACTACAGATACCACACATGTCCTGGTTGATGGACAGCGTTTGGGATGAAGGGGTTTTTCTGCCCACTTTGAGCTGGTGACTGTGGTGGTCTCGGCTGCTGGCATGATCTGAGAAGGGTCTGCTGGCCTTTGGCGTCGCTGTGCTGCCTTTTATTTTATTTTAGCTCACTACAGAGTGTCATAAAAATTTCATACCTGCTTTCACTGCTGCTAAGAGCATGAGGCAAAGAGAGCTGTCAGGTACAACTGACACAGACATCGATACAGAGAGAGAGGGAGAGAGAGAGACTAACAGTGGGAGAGAGAGATAGTGGGAGAAAAATATAGGGGGTGAGAGAGGTGAGACAGGAGAGCAAGAAAGAGATGGTGTGAGAGACAGAGAGAAAGGAGAGAAAGATGGAGAGATAGAATGAGAGAGAAGGGGCTTGAGAGAGAGGTGGAGAAAGAAAAAATACACCGACAGAGTGAGAGATGGAGAGAGAAAGAGAGGCTAAAGGAAAGGTGAGTGAGAAATAGTGGGAGAAAAATAGAGGGGGGTGAGAGAAGTGAAGAGAGAAAAGGAGAGAGATGGTCTGAGAGAGAAAGATGTAAACAGAGAGGTGTGAGGGAGCCAGAGAAAGAGACAGAGGGGGCTATGGGAGAGGAACTTATGTTCTGGGGTCTGAAAACTCTGGGCTGAATATGATAAACACTTTGTGACAGATTCAGGTGAAAACAGGAGGAATTCCACCCACTCACTGTCTACAAAACTGGAGTGAGTTTTATGGGAAAACACTTCACATCGTCAGGGGTTTCCTGGGGGCGAGTGGTGGCCTGGTGTCACAGGAGATAAACCAGAAAGTCTCAGGATTTTCCCTATAATATACAGAGAGCAGTAAAATAATACAGAGAGCAGTAAAATCCTATTGTTCTAGTTTTAATAAAACCTTAGCAGCTCTCAACGGCCATTTCGTGTCATTTTTTCTTTTACTTTTAAATTCAGCTAACTTTATCTCATGGCCCTTTTCCATTGGTCCCTGCTCAACTCGACTCGACTTGACTCTCTTGTGGTTCCGAGCGAGCCGAGTAGGGCCTAAACCGTACAGTGTAAACGTTGCAGAGCTCTGATTGTCCAGAGAGAGTCGTCACTCTACGCCACGCAACGCAGACGACCAGCACTAACTTTTCATCTGTAAAATCTGCAGCTACAGCAGAGATCACATTTGTTTTTATCCGCTCCTTGGATCGGTGGCCAATGAAAGAATCCAGCGAGAGCTGGACGCTGCAACAAGGAAGGAACAAACTCTTCTGATCTGTCTGAACTGATGACGGAGCTGTGTTGAGTCCCAAACAACAACAACACACATGGAAGAGGCTATACACAATGTTACAGTTGTGCATTCAGATGGGTTTTATTGTCTAAATGAAGGCCACATCTGGCTCTAAGGGCAATGTACCTCTGAGCTAACTCTCCCAATGTGACTGCAGGGATGAAAGTGCCCATATTCCCCTCATTCTGCACAAATTTTCTGTAATTTAGATGTGAAATTCTGGCGAATGAGATGGTGAGGACGGGTGGCTTATTGTCTGTCTGTTCTTTCATGCGCTGCACTTTCTTCTGGCCCTCGGTTCTGCTTCAGAAGCATCTGTTTCACTGTTTTACTGCAGCGCTTTTTTATTTCCTCATCCAGAAGTAAGCACTGCCCTTCCCTGGTCGAAACTGCTGATGCTCCACTTGGAGAAACGGGCAATTAAAATTAGCGCAGGGAGCCGGGGAGCAGTGGCACAGTTGTTAGACGAATTTCTGGGGAAATACTATGATCACAGCCTGAGACAAACAAGGTACACTTCCACTACTAAACAATGCCTCACTGTAACCTAGAGACACGACATGTTTCTAACAAGACAACATCGAGAAACCGGGTATTTACCCCTTCTGCGTTAATGCTACTATTCTCTTTTTAATAAGGGGGTATTTTAAGGCTCCCACAGCTTTTATTTTGCAAATAAAACACAATCTAAAAAAACACTAGATCACTCATAATGCTGCACTCTGAAACAAGACCCCCCCCCCCCCAGGCGGTTTTCTGTGTGCTGCCTAAGTCTGAAAACACAGGATAAGACTTTAGAAAGGCCCCGCCCCCTCATCGCAGTATGTCCAATCACAGCGCCGGACCCGTGTTCATGTGAGAGCGGAAAGACGAGGTGAAATGCAGCGAAACAGACACAACAAGTACGGAGAAATAAGAGCACTGAGTTAAAAAGGAGAAAAAAGAGAACAGAGTGAAAACGGCTAAAACCAGAGCTTCGGCTCCTCGCTCCTCACCGCTGCTGTTTAGACAGTGGAGAACGCTGCTGTGGGGTTTGGTCACAGACGTTTCATTAAGAAACAGAACTGTGCTTAGTTGTGGAGAAGAGGTGAGTATGGCACCTTTAAAGTTGTGTTGGTGGAAATAAACTGACTGGGTTTTTTAACCTTCACTAATTATCTTTTGTTCTTCATGTTCTTTAGGAGACACACTCGCACAGCAGATGTTTACAGGTGTTCTCCGTGTGGGGTGTATTATCTGATTCATAATCAAGGGTGTCTTTTTTTAAGCTGCTTATTGAGAGTAATATGCATTAATATTCAAAAGCAGGTCCAGCACTGATTTATAATAAACCTCACACTGCTGGAGTGATGGAGTTCATGTTTGCCTTTGGATCAGTGGTAGGGAGTGCTGGAATCTCATCTGCAGTTTAAATAGTTTATTAATTGAAAGCAATACTAAGTGGTATTTTTATTGTGATTTTACTTGTTTTTGCTCTGGGAGAAGAGCTAAATAGAGGCAAGTTGTGCTTTTGATTGCCTAAGCAACTGAGGAATGGTTCAATGCTGCATTAAAATTTGACCAGATTAAGGTATCTTAGTAGGCAGCGTATTTAAGGTGTCTAAGAATTGGGACAGCCCAGGTTTCGGGAGCTCAACTATGCTCTTTATGTTGACAGTTAACTAGGTTTTGGCTCAGACCTAAAATCATTGTGATGCTTCATTAAACTACGCTGGGCTCAGCACTGCAGAAACTGCGCTATGTAAATTCTGGAGGAGGGTAAGAAAAAGGGGGAGACCAGGCGGAAAAATACATCTTATCTAATGATGCTTTAATTGGATGAGTGAAGGGGACATCAAGGGAAATGCTTTGTCTCCCGCGGGAGCGAAGGGTTGAGATATGACAAGGGTCTTCATCACTGCAATGTGTGTGTGTGTAATGGCCGAGTCTCAGTTGTTTGCAGTGGGACAAGGGGTCCTGGGTGTTGGTGTTGGGGGGTGGGACAGATCCATTGCTTCAATGAAAAGGCTGTGAAAAGTGAATCCAGTCTGGACGTAAAGCTAATGTTTATTCATGAGAAGCAGCGATGCTGTGTTTACATTCTGGCGTCAGTGCCCGCCTCGTGGCATACGGGGGGTAGGTGGCGTTACCATGGCAATTGTGACGTGTTAGCCACTATGCCACATGTGTAGGGTAATGGTGTTAGTCACTTTTCTGTCCTGTGTTCACACTCCTGTTCCGCATCGTGTGTTTCGGCTGAAATCTGGGTTCAGTACAGACTTGAGTCACCAGTTCAAAACACCGGAGGCCCCATGCCATCAAATCCTCACAGCAATTTTCTGCTACATCCAATGTAAAGTCTACATCTTTTGTAAAGTGGACAGACTTCACCTTTCCTTTCTGTAATATCAGAAGAGGAGTGTTACAAAACGAGTCTGTAGTCACCATGCTCAAAGCTAAGAGTCTATGAAAAAGTGGAGGTGGATGATGGAAGGACGTGTTTGGAGATGGAGGTGGTGGAGGAGTAGTAGATGAAGGAGGAGGATGGAGCAGTAGATGGAGGATGGAGGTGGAGAAGGAACAGAGGATTAGATGGAGGAGTAGGTGAAGGTGGAGGAGGATGGAGGAGTAGATAGAGCAGGATGGAGGAGTAAACTGAGGACAAGGAGGATGGAGGAGTAGATGGAGGATGGAGGAGGAGAATGAATAGAGGAGTAGATGGAGGAGTAGATAGAGGAGATGGAGGAGTAAACTGAGGACAAGGAGGATGGAGTAGTTGATGGAGGAGGAGAAGGACAGGAGGAGTAGATGGAGCAGGATGGAGGAGTACATTGAGGTGGAGGAGTAGATTGAGAAGGATGGAGGAGTAGATGAAGCAGGAGGTTGATGATGGAAGATGACTTTTGGAGATGTTTTTTGATTCCCAGAAGCCCGGAAGCATCCAGTTGAGGAGGGTGGGGTCCAGGGGCCTTTATCATCCTGGGGGTTAACCGCTTCTCACGAGACCCCCATTGTTAATATGGAAATGTGAGGCGAGGAGTCAGAGAGCACAGAGAGAAGGTCACCAGAGGAGAAGGAGACCTGAATTACTCATTGCTATGGAGACGATGGAGGGGGGGTGGAGACCCTCTGCTCCACCCACCCTCCAGAAAACTCAGTCTTGGGGGCGGGGCTGGGGTGGGTGCAGCTTCTCTGAACCTCCAGCTTCTCTCAGCATTGATTCTTTGTCTGATACTACTTAAGGTAGAAAGGGAACATCAGATACAAAGTGGCTGAATGTATCACCCATTATAGTACAATTTAAGGTGGAATGTGAAATTCCCGTAAAGAGTGGCCTGAATGTTATGTGAACTGTTACCATTTAAGGTAGAATGGGAAATTAGGATACAATGCAAATGCTATGTTTGATCGTACCCTCTGCAAAAAATAAACTATTTAAAGGTGGAAAAGGGAATTCCAATAAGAAGCAGCTGGATGCAACATTAACGTCTGTGACATTTAAGGTGGACTGGAAAACCTGAATATACAGAGAGGAGTGATGGACATTTGTGATGAGTTTTGGTGCCAGAACTCACTCTCTCTCTCTCTCTCTCTCTCTCTCTCTCTCTCTCTCTCTCACTCTCTCTCTCTCTCTCTCTCTCTGGTCTGTTATTAGCTTCTTGGGAGCTTTTGGCAGCACAGCCCTGGTTCTCCAGCTTCTCTCTTTACTTTGGAGCTCCTGCGCTGTTGGAGCAGTATGTATTTACTCTGGGAAGTAAAAGGAGAGTGGGAATTTTTCCTGCGGAAAAACGGAGAGGAAAATGGAGTGTCTGATGGCTAATGGTTTTAGCATATTCGCTACAAACTCGGAATAAAGGACACTATACAGGTACAATATTGTTCATGATGCAAAAGAAAAATAACAGAGTAAAAATGGCTAAGAACCAGAGCTTCTGCTCCTCTCAGGGGAGAATATGCCCACCTTGTGTATTATGAGGTGATTTTAAAGGTGTATCAGATGTTGCCTCAGTTAGAGCTGCTCTAGAAAACATTCAACTCTCACTGACTCAGAGCGTTAGCCTCAGATGCCCTTTAAGTAAGAGAGGATGTGTGGGAAGGAGAGAGGTGAAAGATCAGAGGGATCCCTCTCTCTTTCTCTCTCTCTCTCTCTCTCTCTCTCTCTCTCACTCTTCTCTCTCTCTCTCTCTCTCTCTCTCTCTCTCTCTCTCTTTTCCACCACACTAAACAGGTCAAGGGAATATTTTGAGGTCTTAACCAGCTGCAGGAAATGATTCATGGGAGAGAGTACGAGAGAAAGAGAGAGAGAGAGAGAGAGAGAGAGAGAGAGAGAGAATGGGAAAGGACACAGAGAAAGGGAGAGAGAATGAGGGAGACAGAGAAAAGAGAGAGAGAGAGAGAGAATGGGAAAGGACACAGAAAGGAAGAAAGAATGAGGGAGACAGAGAGAAAAGATAGATAGAGAGAGAGAGAGAGAGAGAGAGAGAGAGAGAATGGGAAAGGACAGAGAGAGAGAGGGCGAGAGAAGAAGCGAGAAAGACAGAAAAGAGAAGGTTTAGAGAAAGGGATGTAAAAAGAAAGAAAGAGAGGGTGGAGTAGTTAGTGTTCTCCTCCAAGCGTGTTGCGCTAATGTGACTTAATTAGCCCTTTGTGTTCTGGACCTGTTTGAAGTTCTGCTGGAACACATTGTGCTTTGAGAGTTGAAGGGTCTTTTATCTGTAGATTAAGAGGCTGAGCTGGTGAAAGAGGATTGGCAGTTAGTGCTCTTCTCCGAGCGTGTTGAGTCCTAATGGCCCTCTGTTATCAGCAGACGGAGGGAGAGCTTTATTAGAAGGAAAATTAGATGAAAAAGAACTCAGAAACGTTTCTTTTGGTACACCGAGTGGTCATTTCAGCACCCGTTGTTTATCAGATCTGTTTGATGTCGGGAGATAATGTCTGTAACTGTGCCAGATATTGACCGGACGCCCTGCGGCTGTTGGAGAATGAAAGGGCGTCACTCGCGACCTGTTTGAAGTTCTGTTGGAACATGTTTTGATGTGAGGTTCGAAGGTGTTTGTGGTCTTTTGGTCACTTCTGCATCTTTAGAACTGTGAGCTCTGTAATGACCGTGGTCTTTATTTAACACAGCGACCTTTAGCTTTAAAGCCTGTGTGAACATTGCTGTGAGGATTTGGTGGCATTTACATCATTGAGGTCAGATGTTGGAGGATTAGTTCTGGCTCAGGGGCTTTATACCCCTCTGGCTGACTCCTAGCACAACATTATATTATAGTTATATTATTTTTATTGTAGTTACACTATTTTTACTGAGTATTCACAAAAGGGAGGACAAAAATAAGTCTTTCAAGTGTGTTCACTTTGTGTCAGCTTTGTTGTCAGTATCTCGTCTCTTTTGGGACAAAATCTCATATCTCCAAACAGCAGCTTTACAACAGAAGGAGAAAACCATATTAAAGGGGATATATTATGAAAACCTCCCTTGTAAATGTGTGCATCTGGAGCCCACCAACCCACACACTGTGAAATAAGACCCCAGTCAGTTTTCTGTGCGCTGCTTGAGTCAGAAAACTTGGAATAAAACGAACCGTTCTGATTCTGCTGTGCTTCTGTACAAAGACTTAAATATGGTCCCGCCCCCTCTGCTGAGTCTGTCCAATCACAGCGCTGGTTTATGTGCGACCTCAAAGACAAGGTAAAACGCAGCATGACAGACACAACGAGGGCGGCGAAGTAAGAACACTGAGAAACAGAAAACAAGAACGGAGAAGAAAGAGAACAGGAAAAAACAGAGCTTCTGCTCCTCACTGCTGTGCGCTCAGGGTCCGGGTGAACAGCGAGCGGCTCATTATCAACAGGTGCTGAAAGCAGGCGTTCTGAACAGGGCGGTTTAGGCAGGGGGTGAACGCTGCTGTGGGGTCTGTGGGGTTTTGACCGAAGCATGTCACAGATGTTTTATTAAGAAACAGAGCTGTGGTAGATAAATGTCCTCTTATATTTGCAATGAGGTGTTGTACGGTGTTGGGGGCGGGGCACAGTGGTGAAGCAGGTAGTGTCGCACGTTGGTCTGTAGGTTAGCAACTCAAAATGTCTATAGGTGTGAGTGTGTGAGTGAATGTGTGAGTGAGTGTGTGCTACCCTATGAAGGACTGGCGCCCCCTCCAGGGTGTGTCCCTGCCTTGCGCCCAATTATTCCGGGTAGGCTCTGGACCCACCGGAACCCGGTTACAGACAATGAATGAATGAATGCACTATGTTGTTAAAAGTGGAGATCCTGGATGCCGCTATCATCCGTGATGTTCTCCAGATTCAAAGTTGATGAAGGAAGTCTACTGTTCCCTGGCAGCAGGTAGGAAACGCTCCATGGAAACAAGGCTGGAAAAATGTCTCTATCATCCCTGCCGTTGTCAGGGCAACTGTTTCCCATATCATGGCAACATTGCCAGGGCCAGTCATGTGACTGACGGCCGGCCAATAGGTGGCATCCCTGGTGCTCTTACCCAATCTACCCAGTCTACTCTCGCTGGAACATTGGTGTGAGGATTTGGTAGCTTTCAACCTTTGTGAGGTAAGATGCTGATGTTGGGTGATTGGTGTGATTAGTTCTGGATCATAAACCCAAAGTTGTCTCAGTCTCTGCGGTAGTGCTGGGTGATTTGAGCGCAAATCAATTTCACGATTAATTGTACCTTGATTACGATTAATGAAGGATTATGTTATTGTTGTTTGTTGCCTCATAGTTCACTAACGAGGTTTGTACTGTAAATATGCTCCCGTATTAAACGTGGTAAATGTGTTTGTAGTGTTGTTGGGAGCTCTATCTCTATGTTTCAACCATGCTCTGTTCATATTGGTGTGTGATTGTGTTCAGTGTGAAACAGACTGGGGTTTTTCTCAGTGTTTTTACACTTGACTACTTTATGTTCAGTGTCATCTTCACCAAAGTCAAAGCTCCTCGAGTCGCTCGGTCTGCCTCTGTGTTTAGGTTGTCCTCTGTGTTGCCTCCATGTGTCAGAACAGATGGGGCAATGTCACGTGACTACAGCGCGGTAGTGTGGTTAAAAGAATGAACAGAATTAACAAATGAACAGAATTGATATATCGTATCGACCAAAATTAAGAAATATATCGTGATATAAATTTTGGCCGCATCGTACAGCCCTAGTTGGCATTGGGCATGGTGACCTATGCTTCTGTGTGTTGCTCAGTGTCACGTCCAAAGCTGAGCAGAGGTAATATGTGCTGGGCTTTAGTCTGGAATTGTTTTGTTAGGAAAGCTAGCTGCCGTCCAGTTACTTACGGACAACTCTGTCCCTCTGGAACATGATGGAGTGTCTCTGTTTCCTTTTCTGTCCCCCGCTATGCTAATGGATCTGTTGTTTTGGGAATGCTGGGGTTATTTTTGCTGTTGGACAGAGGCGTACAGTCGTCTGTGTGTGTGTGTGTGTGTGTGTGTGTGTGTGCCAGGAATATATCATGCCATGATGACTAGGGAATGTATATACACTCACACTGTGGGGACCACAGTGGGACAACAGACTGAACCCCACAGCATTACTTTTTCTGGTGGAGATATGTTTTAAGGTTAGGTTTAGGCTTATATTTAAATTGAAGATTAGTGCTAGGTTTAGGTTTAAGTGCTAGGTTTAGAATAGGTTCTAAGTTGAGGATTAGTGCTAGGTTTAGGTTTAAGTTTAGGTTTAGGGTTCGTAATAAAGTTAGTTAGGTTTAGAATAGGGTTTAAGTTGAGGATTAGTGCTAGGTTTAGGTTTAAGTTTAGGTTTAGGGTTTGTATTAAAGTTAGTTAGGTTTAGAATAGGGTTTAAGTTGAGGATTAGTGCTAGGTTAGGGTTTAAGTTTAGGTTTAGGGTTCGTATTACAGTTAGTTAGGTTTAGAATAGGGTTTAAGTTGGGGATTAGAGCTAGGTTAGGGTTTAAGTTTAGGTTTAGGGTTTGTATTAAAGTTAGTTAGGTTTAGAATAGGGTTTAAGTTGAGGATTAGTGCTAGGTTAGGGTTTAAGTTTAGGTTTAGGGTTCGTATTACAGTTAGTTAGGTTTAGAATAGGGT
Source organism: Hoplias malabaricus (assembly GCF_029633855.1). Classification (NCBI taxonomy): domain Eukaryota; kingdom Metazoa; phylum Chordata; class Actinopteri; order Characiformes; family Erythrinidae; genus Hoplias; species Hoplias malabaricus. The sequence goes on from NW_027100829.1 coordinate 35,526, forward strand.
TTAAGTTGAGGATTAGAGCTAGGTTAGGGTTTAAGTTTAGGTTTAGGGTTCGTATTAAAGTTAGTTAGGTTTAGAATAGGGTTTAAGTTGAGGATTAGAGTTAGGTTAGGGTTTAAGATTAGGTTTAGGGTTTGTATTAAAGTTAGTTAGGTTTAGAATAGGGTTTAAGTTGAGGATTAGTGCTAGGTTAGGGTTTAAGTTTAGGTTTAGGGTTCGTATTAAAGTTAGTTAGGTTTAGAATAGGGTTTAAGTTGAGGATTAGTGCTAGGTTAGGGTTTAAGTTTAGGTTTAGGGTTCGTATTAAAGTTAGTTAGGTTTAGAATAGGGTTTAAGTTGAGGATTAGTGCTAGGTTAGGGTTTAAGATTAGGTTTAAAGTGGGGATTAGGGCTAGGCTTGAGTTTAAGGTTAGAGTTAGGGTTAGGTTAGGGTGGAACAGTGTGTTTGAGAAGAAATAACGACTGTTTTTTGTACAAGTTTAAGTTTTCTGTAAGTTTTTATTCACTGTTTGGATTCCCACAGAAACTCATTTGTAACTCGAGCTGTTTAGTTTTTTGTCGGTGTTCCCCACCTATGGAGCAGGGAATAGAATGGAGCAGGGCATTTGCACGTTGCCGATTATTATTTTACTTGCGACCTGAAAAATATACTTGGATCTTCTTCTGCAAATAAATGACTATGTACTTTATTTTCTATAAATTTTATCTGTATTCTCACTAAAGATCATTTATAGTTGGCAATAAATTCAGTGTTCAAGTTTTGTGTAGGTCTCCAGTAATGGCCCCACAATTCACATCAATATGATGTGTGTGTGGGTGTGTGTGTGTGTGTGTGTGTGTTTGTGTACCAAGAATATATCACATTGTAATGACCAAAACCTGTTTACACACTTACATTGTGGGGACTTGTCTTCCATGTAGGGACCACCAGCAGGTCCCCACAATGTAATCATTACGTTTTTATGTGAAGGCATGATTAAATGTTGGATTACATTTAGGGTTAAGCTAGTGGTTCTTACAGAAAATGTAATGGTAAGTCGCCACAAAATGAATGGAAGTCTATGTAACATCCCCACAATTGAGAGAAACAAATTGTGTTTGTTTCTAAGGGGCTCATTTATCAGGAAACAAGCCTCTGAGCCTTCAGTCATCCAATTACTCTCTCCTTCTCTCTCTCTCTCTGTCGACCACAGCTGTGTGTCCAGCTCGATCGCCCACAGTCCAGACAGAGAGCCGGAAGCTGAGGCTTCTCTGTTGGCCGCTGTGAGAGACTGTGGTCAGGTTTACAGTGTTTACAGTGTTAGTGGATAGTCTTGACGTACTGTACTCTCTCAAAACAGAAACAGCTCAGGAAAACACCTCCTAAAACATGGATCCTGGAACACTGCTGTGAGGCATTTGATGGCAGCCACATAAACCTTAATGAAGTCAGGTGCTGATGCTGGATGTGATCAGTTCTGGGTCAAAGCTCGACTCCGAGTTCAACACAACCCTGTGCTGGGGGGGATTTAAACCCCTCCGGTGGGCTCCTAGCTTTGGGCATGTTGACCTTAGTCTCTGCCCCAGCTGTCCTCCACTGTCCCTCAGCGAGAAGCTGTCCTCGTGTCCACACTGACATGCGTCCTGTCCTAAAAATAAGTGTTTAGTCTGAGGGCTGTTGTTTGGTCGCTGAAGATTACAGACACAAAGGAAAATGAAAGGCCTGGCCTCGGACATTCCTGCCGGCGGTGAGTCAGGAAAACACACACACACACACACACGTACATACAGAGCATTTATTTTTTTGCACTCTGGTACATCTAACACGACTAAGTGCTGTGGAATTATGGGTTAGAGCAGCAGATCACATGACTTTACTGGCAGTGTTGCTGTAATTCAAGCCCAGTAATTAGGAGCTGAGAAGTCCTCTCTCTCTCTCTCTCTCTCTCACACACACACACACACACACACACACACGCACGGGGAGAAATTCTCCAGAATCTCCTCACACTCCTCAGTCCGTGTTTGTCCTCTCAGGGTGAAAGAAGCGCTAACTCAGGGTTCTGGAAGAGTTTCTGGAGCGTGGCAAGGGGGTTGCCGTTTAACACTGTTGCCATGGCAACCCGTAGTTGGTGCAGACATGTGTATGTGTGTGTGTGTGTGTGTGTGTGTGTGTGTGAGAGTCGATGGTGCTTGGTCAGCGCTGTCCAGCCAAACTTCCAGACGAGAGCTTTGTGCTGAGAAAACGATTGATGGAGTGAATTGACACAAAAACCTCATAATCTCCAAAGATCCACCTGACCTTTAGATGGATGCTCCAGCGTTAAAGGTGGCATTCACAATTTTAATCAGAACACAATTCCGAGGATGTTTCCTCTCCGTGTGCTGCTCTCCAGGCGGTTTGCGCTGGAAACTGGTTTAATGTGTTTACGAAGACCCAGTGTCTGTAAATGAGTAAAAAAACCCTATGTGTCTCGGTCCAAATGCAAAACCACAAACGCAGTGTTTTTCTTTGGTACGCGCTGCTCGAATCGCTCGGTCCACCTCCATGTTTAGGTTCTCCTATGGTCACACAGTGGAGACCTATTAACAGATTTAACAACAAAAGTATTAACAGAAGAAAGAAAGATCGTTAAAGGCAAGATTATTTCGATGTCAATTCATTTTCAAATAATTGCCCAGCTCTACTTCAAAATCTCTGTGATGCTCCACTGAGCTGTAATAGTGAGAATAGAGCCTCTTTCATTGCTACTTCAGGCTCAGCACTGCAGAAACCACACTATGTAACTGCTGGAGGAGTGTAGGAGACACACAGCGGGCTTAACTGACCTCAGAGTGGTCCTCGGTTTTACGTCTACCTCAAGAATGGCACTGTTTATTCAGTAGTGTCCCCCCAGGCATTGGGATCCACATAGACCACAGGGACAGCGCCCCCTGCAGGACCCACCTCCAGCACCACCCAAGCTCTCCTAGGAGGGGGAGGAGGTCTCCTAGTCAAGTCCTAACCCAAACCTGCTGAGCTCTGGTGGGTCTGCAGGTGCTGGAGTTCAGATGCCACACCTTCTAAACTATCTCCACAGCTACACCTGGAGGTGAGGTGGAGTTAATGACTGGTGTTTTTCAGGAATTGGGGGAAATCTGAGCTGTTGGGTGTTTTAAAATGAAGAGAATAAGGAGAGAATAATTCCTGAAATCTGTCAGAGCTCTGTTACACATATTCGTCTGCTGGTTTCTGCAGTTTGACCCGGTCCACTTAGCCTTCCACTGATTTATAATGACCCAGCGATGAGACACGGCTCTTACACTGCTCTGCTGCGATATTACAGCGATGTCCTGAGGCTCATAAACACCGATTCTCCAGGTGAGCGAGGAGCTGATGGTGCAGTGACTGCTGGGGCTTGTTCGGCTGATAATGGAGCCCTGTGGCTAGAGCATTACATCAGTATCTTCAGCAGAGCTGCGGTGATTAGTCCCAAAACTGTGACACTGACGATGAGGAAATGGGAATGCGTTGTTATACACTGTGGGAAGCGTAGGGGGCGACATTGCTTCAACCTTATTGTTTAATCACAACGGGTCTTTTTGCTTACCTCAGACACAAGCTCCCAATTTATGAACCGCCCATTGACTCCTCCCACAATGTCCAGTGCAGCGAATCAAACAAAAGCTCTCGATTTAGGTACCACCCACTGAGATTGATCCACACAAACCCCCACAGTCCCCCTGCTGGAGAAACGTGTGTTTTAGTGAGGGATGAAGATTAAAGAGAGGAATAGTTTAATCTCTTAAAGGAAAAGGTATACTTCACGATTTTACTCCAAAAACACACACACTAAAAAAAAATAAAAAACAAAGTGTCTCAGTCTGGTATGCTAGGCTGAAAAGCACGAACCAGGTCACAAGGTTGAAACGTATGTGTCCAAACTTGGTAGATTAACTGTGTTACCGACAGTGAAACAAAACTAAACAGCTCGAGTTACAAAAGGGTTCCTGTGGTAATTCACACAATGAATAACTTTACAGACAAGTTACATTTCAGCCCAACACACCATTCCACCTTAAAAGACACAACATTTAGAATATTAACAACTTAGCTCTAAATATATTTGGAGCCTTCAAACCTGAGAAAACCCAGCAGCTGCTCTTCTCTTCTCTTCGCGCTCGGCTGGATCTTGAGGTGTTGAGGAAATTGTTGTGATTTGGAGGAAATGTTGAAACTGCACATTAGCGAATCCTCATGCGATGGCCGTAATGATGAGAGTGGTTGCCTGGCAACAGTGGCGAGCTCCAATCTGTCGGATCCAGAGAATCCACTGAGTTCTCGCCAGCTCTCGTCTTTTCTCAGAAGATCATCAACGATGGCATCTGCTCGGTCTCCTCTGCGATCTCAGAGAAGAGCGCTATCAAACCCAGGACGCCATTCGATGTGTGAGGTCAGAGCTCAGGGCTGTGAGGTCACTCAGGAAGAGTCGGGAACGGACATTTAGCCGCTGCAGTGTAATTTTAACGTAGTTTTAATGCAGTTTCAGTATTATTGCTGTTTTATTGTGGCTTTAGAGCTTTTTTTTTAGTGCCGTTTCAGTCTGTTCTGGTTTAGTTCAGTATTCTCTGATTTATTGCAGTTTTATTTTTAGTAGTTCTGCATTTGTGGCGTTTCTTTTTTACAGTTGTTTACAATTGAAAGTTTATCAAAATAAAAGTCCTGTGCAGCTTGGCTTTTTCACTTCGGCTTGGGCAGTAAAAATATGTTTCAGACTTTACATTTTTATCAGTTTATTTCAGGATACATTTCTTAGTGATTTCTGGTTGCTTTATTGATAAGAAATGATCGATAAAATAAGATAATCCTTTAAAAGTCCCACAATGTGGAATTCACAGTGTTACAGCAGCAGAGGGACAGCGAGAAACACAGCAGCAGTCAGAGGTAACAAACTAAGTATTAATAAAGAATGAATGAATCATTCATTCATTCATTATCTGTAACCCTTATCAAGTTCAGGGTCACGGTGGGTCCAGAGCCTACCTGGAATCATTGGGCACAAGGCAGGAACACACCCTGGAGTGGGTGTCGGTGTGGGTTTCCTCCGGGTGCTCGGATTTCCTCCCACAGTCCAAAACACACATTGGTAGGTGATTGGCGACTCAGGTGTGTCTATAGGTGTGAATGTGTGAGTGTGTGTTGCCCTGTGAAGGACTGGTGCCCCCTCCAGGGTGTGTTCTCACCTTGCACCTAGTGATTCTGAGTAGACTCCGGACCCACATTGACCCTGAACTGGATAAGGCTTACAGACAAAGAATGAATGAATACAGAGTAAATACAGAAGTGATAAATGTGCAGTGAACAGAAATGTTAAATCACGCGACTGTGGCTTTAACTTGAGTGTGGTGCTGTGTTTCACGCATACTCTCGCGGCTCCGGCTGCACCAACAAATCAATACCGAGCAGATGCATTTGCTTCTAAAGCCTGTGTTGATGTCATAAAAACGTCCCGCTGGGGAAGAGCAGTGTTTTGACGGATGATCTTTGGCACAGACTAAAAAAGCAACCAAGAAATCTCCAGAGGCCGAATCTGCTTTTTTAAAAACATTAAAGAAAGAGTCCAGGGTCAGAGCTGCCATCCTGCCGTCTGCTGGACATGAGTTAATCCACTAAACTGTAGATGAAGCCTCTTTCTGACAAGATAACAGGTCAGAAACGACAGACCCTCGACTCTGTGTTTTCAGACAGTGACGCTGATTGATTCCTGATGAAGGAAATTAGATAAAGATCAGGAACAAAGCAGAATCATAGAGAGATATAGACTCCCACTGTCCTCTCTCTCTCTCTCTCTCTCTCTCTCTCTCTCTCTCTTTCTCTCTCTGTTCCAAACTATGGTTTAAAATATATACACACACTGTATTCTACCCCCACCCTTTCCCACTGACCCACCACCACATCATACCTGCTCTGTGGGGGTTCTGAGTGTTAAAGAACAGAGGGAAAGGGGACTAACAAAGTATGCAGAGCGACAGATGGACTACAGTCTGTAAATGTAGAACTACAGAGTGACCGGAGTGGACAGTAGAGCTCTTAGTTATCAATATGGAGGATCATTTTCATGCTGCCAGCCCAGGCCTCAGGGGGAGGGGGAGGTGAGAGGGTCCCTTTCCATCTGCTCCTGCGTCTGGTCCTCCGGGCTCCGGCCATCTGGAGAAGAGGACCTGAGGGAAACCCACAGCCTAAAGAGGTCCCAGTGTCCACAGACTCCACCCAGTTTCATAGCAGAGAGGAATCAGTTTAACACACTCACCCAGTCACTTATTCACTCACACCTGTGAACAGTTTCACACACTCACCCATTCACTCACACACTCACTCACACCTGTGAACAGTTTCATACACTCACCCATTCACTCACACACACCTGTGAACAGTTTCACACACTCACCCATTCACTCACTCACACCTGTGGACAGTTTCACACACTCACCCATTCACTCACTCACATGTGTGGACAGTTTCACACACTCACCCTGTCACTCACTCACACCTGTGGACAGTTTCACACACTCACCCTGTCACTCACTCACATGTGTGGACAGTTTCACACACTCACTCACACCTGTGGACAGTTTCACACACTCACCCAGTCACTTACTCACTCATTCATATGTGTGGACAGTTTCACACACTCACCCAGTCACCCAGCCACTCACACCTGTGGATAGTTTCACACACTCACCCAAGTTCAAGTTCAAGAAGTTTATTGTCATTTCAGCAGTATACAGTGTTTACAGTACACAGTGAAACGAAATAGCGTTCCTCCAGGACCAAGGTGCTACATAAAACAATACACAACATTAAAGTGCAACTAGTGCAAAGCTAGTGCAAACACAAAACAGTGCACACACATTAAAGTGCAAAGACATAGAACACAAAACAATACACAACATTAAAGTGCAACTAGTACAAATCTAGTGCAACGTCACTTACCCACTCATTCACCCTATCACTTACTCACTCATTCATATGTGTGGACAGTTTCACACACTCACCCATTCACTCACACACTCACTCACATGTGTGGACAGTTTCACACACTCACTCACACTTGTGGACAGTTTTACACATTCACCCAATCACTCACTCGCTCACACCTGTGGAAAGATTCAAACCTGTGGAAAGTGTTTATAAATGGTGTAAAATCTGTTTATTAATGGTTATTAAATATGGTATAAATACCTTAAACGTAATTAATGATCAGTTATAACTCATATAAAGTTGACTTGTTTATGGGGATGTTGACTGATTTAAAAAAGTTGGTAATATTTTACAATAACGATACATTAATTAATGGTCCATAAGGCAGTATTATGTAATAATACAGTAATAAACATTACTAAATTAATTAATGATAGAAACAAGAACTAGCATCATTTTAGAATTTTATAAATTCCTATGGAATGCTGTCTGATGGTCCTTTTCCACTGCATGGGACTGGCTCGACTCGACTGGCTTTTAGCTGGATGCTTTACCAATAGCACAGCTCCCACACGAAAAGGAGCCAGTAACGTCCCAAAACCCTGTCTTTAACAGGAATCATGGACTTTGAAAAACCACAACAAAGGTGATTGTTGTGGTTGTTTTTTGACTGAACACGGCTACGCTCCAGATCACAGACCCGGATTAGTTTTCCTTGTCGCACATTCGGCTTTTCCTGGAGATTTTCTTCAGCTACTGAACCAAGGAGCGTTTGAACCTCCTCCAAACCCTTCGGGGGAATGTTCTGAGCTGCCGCTGAGTCGGATAAAAACAAATGTAACAGCTGCTGTAAGTTATGAGTTTTTACAAGCAGCGAGGTTGTGCTGGAGCTTTGCATTTCGTAGTGATTGACAGGTCTCTCTGGCCAATCAGCACTCTGCAGGGTTTACAAGTCATATTTAGTACCTACTCGGCTCGGTTGGAACCGTAAGAGAGCAGAGACTGAGTTCTGGATCGGATACCTGGCTCTCTCAGTAACTCTGTTCCCCTGTGTGTCCTCAACCCTGCATCTCTCTGCTGTGGGAGTGGATTTTTATAAACTCCGTCGGTGCGGACGAGGCTGTGATAAATGACTCATGACTTTCGGGCTCCACAGAGAAACAGATGGGGCTTGAACTCTGCTGAACAAACACAGAGCGTGCCTTACTTTGATCAGAAAGAGGACTGAAATACACACACGACCCGCTTTTATTGTCGGCTGTTGTTGAGTGTAGACTGTGGTGAATGTTGTCACACTGCCAAACTTTTTTTTTTGTTTACCTTTTAGCTGTTTTCATTTTGATCTCAGTAGATCTGAGCAGTCATTCCACCTTAAATGTAGCATGCAGTGACGTTCTGGTTCCACCTTAAAATGTGTATCAGTTACATTAGAGTGACTCTGGTCCATGTTAAATGATGTAGCAGTTACTTTCAGTTGCTTCTTCCACATTAAATGATGCTGTAGTTATATTCTCGTGTCTCTGGTCCTCTTTAAATGTTGCAGCCTTTACATTCTGGTGGTTCTGATCCAACTTACAAAATACATCCATTTCAGTCTGGTACTGTTACATTTGCTCGCCTCTGGTCCACCTTAAATCCTGAAGCATTTACATTCTGGGGTTTCCATTCCAACTTAAATGATGCTCCATTTACATTTTAGTGGCTCTGGTCCGCCTTAAATGATACATCAGCTCCAATCTGGTGCCTCCAGTCCACCTTAAATGATTTAGCAGTTACATACTGGTGCCTCCAGTCCACCTTAAATGATGCAGCAGTTGCACTGTGGTGCCAGGTTTTCATACCAAAGTGGTGCCAGAATGTATTTCAGCAGCATTTAAGGTGGAGTGGTAAATTCCAAAAAGAGCCAAAGTCAAGTTCATGGAAAGTATCTTGTAGCTCCAGAGCAAACCTGAACATGTCTCTGTAAGGAGTAGGGTCCGGGAGGGTATTAGCCAAAGCTGTTTAGACCCTGGTGTCTGCATTTAAGGCGGTGTTGCAGGAAGGGAGATATATTCTGTTCTTCTTCACAGCTGCAAGGGAAATGTGTGAGGAAAACAAGCCGTTACAAATGGCGACACTCAGCGGTGTGCTCCAACCAGGCGATTTGTCTTGGTGCGCTGCATTAGCATGTTTTATTCCAGGCTTGCAGGGGGACGCAGAGGCCAGGGGAAGCGTCTGTTTCTCCCAGAAACCTCTGGGGCTGTCTGTCTGCTCTTAGGAAGTGGAGAGATGGGTGTGATTGGGTTACAGAGGGAACACAGAGCACTGTATGAGGATCTGTGTACGTTAGCTTGGTTTTACGGTCGTTTGTGGACAGCGCTCTTTCATAGGAACACATCAGAGAACTCGAGATCCTCAAAATGGACCCCAAACCAGTCAAAGTCAATCAATTTGTTTGAATTTTGAAGTAATATAAGAACAAAATAGTTCCAGTTCTCCTTGATTTAGATCTGACTAAAACTGTGGCCCCTATTCTCTCTGTTATCTCTCCCATGTCTCCTTTTTTGTCTTATTCTGTTTCTTCTTCTGAGTTTTACCCAGAGAAATTAAGAATCAAAACTGAGATCTCTTTAATGTCTCTGTAGTTTCTCGTCGACAACAATGAGATCAGATGAAAAGACAAAAGAGACTTTACTAATAGTCTGCTGCAGCTCAAATACTTTTCAGCATTTGGAGTCTCTCCACCATCCAAACACCTCCAGATGAGCGACAGAGAGAGAGAGAGAGAGAGAGAGAGAGAGAGAGAGAGAGAGAGAGAAATACGTCTGAGGCAGTCAGAGATGTTTAATTTGTTTCCCATTTACGGAGCCAGGGCTGCGTACAAACACTGGAGCTTTTTTCCAGCGCAAATAGAGCACAGAGCAGTATATGTTCTCTGTACTTTATAAAAAAGGGTTTTTAATAATATCCACGCTGGACACTAGTGTGTGTGTGTGTGTGTGTGTGTGTGTGAAGGTGAAGTGCGTGGAGGTAGTGGGGAGTTGTCTAATCTTATGTCAGAACCATTTGACTTTTTCACAGTTGTCTCCACAAAATTCAGAGGAAAAATATTTGTTGCCTCATTGTTTCCCACAGTGTTTGATGGCAGTGATTTTGCTACAGATCCTTCAGAAGACCAATTTTGACTTCTGAGGGTTCAGCATAAAATGCTCCTGTCACAGAGCTTTTACTACAGTGTTGATCCAGCTGCCGTCCAATTACCACACAGCACAGAGCACACAACAGGGTCCTGTCAGAGTAATTAACACAGCGAGTCCTCTCTGAGACGACGAGGGAGACTGTCCGACTGGAGCACCACTATTTATTTTACACTCGGTCATAGAATTCAGGCTCTTCTTTTGTGCCGTTCACAAAAACACGAGAGTGACACTGAAAGACCCTTAATAAAAATCAAAGGAGACATAGTCTGCCCTCTTCCAGTGGAACTCAGTTTCTTAATGAAACGTCTGTGACCTGCTTTAGTCAAAATCCCACAGGCCCCACAGCAGTGCTCTCCCCCTGTCTAAACCGCCCTGTTCAGAACGTCCGCTTTCAGCGCCTGTTCCTTTAATTGATAATGAGCCGCTCGCTGTTCACCCCGACCCCGAGCGCACAGCAGTGAGGAGCAAGAGGCAGAAGCTCTGGTTTTTAGCCATTTTCGCTCAATTCTCTTTCTTCTCCATTCTCATTTTCTCTTTTTTTACTCAGTGCTCTTATTTCTCCAACCTCATGTCTGCTTTGCACAGTTTAAACTTGTCTTTGTTCTCTCACATTAATGCGGGTCCAGGGCTGTGATGGTGAGGGACATTCCTATTCTCAAGAGCAATTTAGAAAAGCAGACCTGGGACCCAAATGTTGCTGGTTAAATGCCAATCAGGACACTGCAAAATTCAGATGAAATATGTTTGGTGCAACTTTCTGTTGAACAGGGTGTGATGGCAGTAACTTTGCTGGGATTTTTCCCTCTGAAATATTCAGCTCAGTCCAGGATTCTGGTCCACATTAAAATGTGTAGCAGTTACACTCGTGTCTCTGGTCCACCTTAAATAATGCTGTAGTTATATTCTCGCTTCTCTGGTCCACCTTAAATAATGCTGTAGTTATGTTATCATGTCTCTGGTCCACCTTAAATGATGCTGTAGTTATATTCTCGCTTCTCTGGTCCACCTTGAATGATGCTGTAGTTATATTCTCGCTTCTCTGGTCCACCTTAAATGATGCTGTAGTTATGTTCTCGTGTTTCTGGTCCACCTTAAATGATGCTGTAGTTAGGTTATTGTGTCTCTGGTCCACCTTAAATGATGCTGTAGTTATGTTCTCGTGTCTCTGGGTCCACATTAAATGACGCTGTAGTTATATTCTTGCTTTTCTGGTCCACCTTAAATAATGCTGTAGTTATATTCTCCCTTCTCTGGTCCACCTTAAATGATGCTGTAGTTATGTTATCGTGACTCTGGTCCACTTTAAATGATGCTGTAGTTAGGTTATCGTGTCTGCGGTCCACCTTAAATGTTGCTGTAGTTATGTTATCATGTCTGCAGTCCACATTAAATGTTGCTGTAGTTATAGTATCTTGTCCCTGGTCCACCTTAAATGCTGCAGCGTTTGCATTCAGAAGTCTCCATTGAAAATAAACTGTTGCTGGTATCTCCATTCTCTCTAGTCCTGGAGCATTAATCTTGACTTCTTTAGAGAAGTAGGTTTGGGTCCCAAAGGATTTCGGTTTGATGCCCTCCAGGACCACCAGGAAATATTTGGGTGTAGCCAGCACAGTCATACCTTTGCCTGAAATGAGGCATATGTGCTTTGTGATGTTTGTTTGAATGAGGATTTATTTCAGATGCAGTTTGCAGCACTGACACTGGGCCAGCACCATCATCTCAGACTGAAATCTGGTTTTTTTTTGGACGGTTCTGACTCTGGGTTTAAATAATCCAGCATCCCTGTTAGATCTGTGTTTCAGAGAGAAGCTCCGGGCTGTAGATTGGTCTCAGAGCCTGTTTGTTAAATTCCTGTTAGAATTAAGGTTACGTAAATTTTGGCAGAGGATAATTAGCACTTTGTTTACAGTTCAGAGGTGCGGCCGAGTCTGAGACCCTGCAAAAAAAAAAAGAAAAAAAAAAAGCACAGGCTATTTCTGGAGTCGTCCAACTCCCCGATGCTTCATAACACCTTTTTATGAGCTGAGACAAATCAGGAGAATTCCACTGATGTCTCAATCTCACACTTCGGCAGCCGGGTTTATTCCACCTCAGGTTCTCCTGAAATGAAGGACATTAATCAGGATTGTGTTCCTCTTTTACTGCTCTAACAGCCTCTCCTCATTTAGAAAAGCTTTACACTACAGGGTGGGGAACATTGCTGTGAGGATTTAATGGTACCGAGATGAGAGCATGAGGGAGGTCAGGTACTGATGCTAGATGATGTCCCTCTGATGGACTCTAGGCAGTGTTTTTCTGTGGAGATTATACAACCTGTGTGTTCACAGTCATATAATAATTTCTGTAAGTGTAGGTCTCTACTGGACTCCACAGCTCCCTCCTGAAATGTATCCGGTGTCGTCTCAAAACCCAGTCTCTAACGGGAACAGCAGGCTTTGGAAACCAGTAAGCAGTAAGTGTTGTTAAGCGTTGTTTACTCATGGTGTATTGGCGTGTTGTTGTTGTTGTTTGGGACTGAACACAGCTCCATCATCAGTTCAGACAGATCAGTAGAGTTTGTTCCTTCCTTGTTGCAGTGTCCAGCTCTCGCTGGATTCTTTCGTCGGCCACTGATCCAAGGAGCGTTTGAACCTCTTCAAAAAGTCTCTGCTGTTGTGAGACGGATAAAAACAAATGTGCTCTCTGCTGTAGCTGGAGATTTTACAGATGGAGAGTTAGTGCTGGTCGTCTGCGTTGCGTGGCGTAGAGTGACGACTCTCTCTGGACAATCAGAGCTCTGCAAGGTTTACACTTCACAGTTTAGTCCCTACTCAGCTCACTTTGAAGCAGAAGAGAACAGGGACTAAAAAAGAACCCGGGTCCGGGACCAGGTCCAGATTTACCTGATGGAGAAGAAGAAAAAGACAAGTCAAGGGACCATGCAGTGGAAGTAGGAATAAAGGAAGACCCTCCACTACCTCTGCAGTGTCCAGGGAAATAAAATGCAGTCAGTAAGCTGTAAATAAATATATAAATAAATACATAAATAAATATAAAAATCCCTCCTCTCGCAGACTGCAGAGAAAAGCTTCTTCTTCTTACCTCAGCGTTATCATCCCATTAGACATGCGCTCACATTCAGAGCAGCGGGGGGCTATTATGGCTGACTCCGTTTAAAGCTCCCCAACATCACACGCTGCGGCAAACCCCCTTCCACGCACACACACCAAAACGATCTGACCTTATTCCACGCCAAGCTGCCTCTCAAACGGAACTGCCTTATCAATCACTTAACAAGGAGTTCATGAGCTGTGCTGCAGCGAGGGGGAAAATAAGACTCGCCTCCTCTGACCACCCCCAAAGTGACCCAGAATCTCTAGCACCAGCCGCCTCAGAGCCTGTTCTCACCTGGTGTTAGGAACAGTTTTGGTCATCAGATCAGCTTTCATGTGTTTGATTAGCCAGGTATAAACACACTCTCTCTGTGATTGGACCACTCAATCCAGACCACACTGAGACCACAGAAGTGTATTTAAACTGTGCTGATGTGTTTAATTTGTATTATTTTGGACCTTCTAATATGTACTTAATCACTACTGATATGTAAATATGAACTTACTTGATATATGTTTTCTCTTAATATATACTGAATGTAGTAGTAGAAATATATAATATGATATTTTTGGCACTCTTTTAATACAGTATATATATATAGTTGGGGTTGTGGGTTCGAGCCGTGCTCCGGGTGACTGTCTGTGAGGAGTGTGGTGTGTTCTCTCTGTGTCTGCGTGGGTTTTCTCCAGGTGACTGTCTGTGAGGAGTGTGGTGTGTTCTCCCTGTGTCTGCGTGGGTTTCCTCCGGGTGACTGTCTGTGAGGAGTGTGGTGTGTTCTCTCTGTGTCTGCGTGGGTTTCCTCTGGGTGACTGTCTGTGAGGAGTGTGGTGTGTTCTCCGTGTGTCTGCGTGGGTTTTCTCCAGGTGACTGTCTGTGAGGAGTGTGGTGTGTTCTCCCTGTGTCTGCGTGGGTTTCCTCCGGGTGACTGTCTGTGAGGAGTCTGGTGTGTTCTCTCCGTGTCTGCGTGGGTTTCCTCCGGGTGACTGTCTGTGAGGAGTGTGGTGTGTTCTCCCTGTGTCCGCGTGGATTTCCTCCGGGTGACTGTCTGTGAGGAGTGTGATGTGTTCTCCCCATGTCTGCGTGGGTTTCCTCCGGGTGACTGTGAGGAGTGTGGTGTGTTCTCCCTGTATCTGCGTGGGTTTCCTCCGGGTGACTGTCTGTGAGGAGTGTGGTGTGTTCTCCCTGTGTCTGCGTGGGTTTCCTCCGGGTGACTGTCTGTGAGGAGTGTGGTGTGTTCTCCCTGTGTCTGCGTGGGTTTCCTCCGGGTGACTGTCTGTGAGGAGTGTGATGTGTTCTCTCTGTGTCTGCGTGGGTTTCCTCCGGGTGACTGTCTGTGAGGAGTGTGGTGTGTTCTCCCTGTGTCTGCGTGGGTTTCCTCCGGGTGACTGTCTGTGAGGAGTGTGGTGTGTTCTCCCTGTGTCTGCGTGGGTTTCCTCCGGGTGACTGACTGTGAGGAGTGTGGTGTGTTCTCCCTGTGTCTGCGTGGGTTTCCTCCGGGTGACTGTCTGTGAGGAGTGTGGTGTGTTCTCCCTGTGTCTGCGTGGGTTTCCTCCGGGTGACTGTCTGTGAGGAGTGTGGTGTGTTCTCCCTGTGTCTGCGTGGGTTTCCTCCGGGTGACTGTCTGTGAGGAGTGTGGTGTGTTCTCCCCGTGTCCGTGTGGGTTTCCTCCGGGTGACTGTCTGTGAGGAGTGTGGTGTGTTCTCCCCATGTTCGTGTGGGTTTCCTCCGGGTGACTGTCTGTGAGGAGTGTGGTGTGTTCTCCCCATGTCCGTGTGGGTTTCCTCCGGGTGACTGTCTGTGAGGAGTGTGGTGTGTTCTCCCCATGTCCGTGTGGGTTTCCTCCGGGTGCTCCAATTTCCTCCCACAGTCCAAAAACACACGTAGGTAGGTGAATTGGTGACTCAAAAGTATCCATAGGTGTGAGTGTGTGAGTGAATGTGTGAGTGTGTGTCAACGCACGAATGAATAAATGAATAATATGTTGTTTATTAATAATTTGAGCACATTTTAAATGTGGCTTGGAGTCAAGCAGCTCAGAGAAATATACTTTGTATTACTGTCAGACTGGTTTACTCAGGATAGTTTAAGTGTAATTTCAATTATATGTACAGTACCAGTCAAAAGTTTGGACACATCTTCTCATTAGTCATTGGTGGAATAGAGCTGTTCACTGTATAGAACTCCAGCCCCTACCTCTGCACAACCACAGTTATGATCTCAGACACATTAAGAAGGCGAGCAGTTCTACAAATTGACTCTTGACGAGGCCACAGCTGTTCACTGAAAACCATTCCAGGTGACGACCTCATGAAGCTGGTTTAGAGAACGGTGAGAGTGTGGAAAACTGTCATCAAACCAAAAGGTGGCTACTTTGAAAAATCTAAAGTATAAAACATTCTGGTTTGTTTAACACTTTTTTGTTTACTGTATAATTCCATGTGTTCCTTCATAGTTTTAATGTCTTCCACATTCATTTACAACACTGAAACAACATTGAATGAGGGCATGTGTCCAAACTTTTGACTGGTACTGTAAGTGGAGATGTAGTATAAATGAATTGTTTCAAAACAAACATAATTTAATACACTTTTTGTTTACAAGGGTTAACACAAGTGCAAACAGAGTGTGTCGTCAGTGTCTGTGTGATATCAAAATATCTGGCAACGTAGGTGGAAAACAAAAGGTTTTCTGCATCTGTGA
The DNA here is from genome assembly GCF_029633855.1 of Hoplias malabaricus. Taxonomy (NCBI): domain Eukaryota; kingdom Metazoa; phylum Chordata; class Actinopteri; order Characiformes; family Erythrinidae; genus Hoplias; species Hoplias malabaricus. Next base: position 51,435 of record NW_027100829.1, read on the forward strand.
GAGCAGCCACAGTCCCCCCACCCCCCACCCCCCAGTCCTAAAGTGTCTCTCGTGTCCAGAACGTCGTCTGGACGAGTGCTGACCACTGCTGAATTACAGCAGCTGTCAACTAAAGCCTTCTGTGCTGGAGCAGACGCATTCCCCCTGTGTCTGACAGAGTGTAAACCCCTGATCGCATCCCGGGAGAAACGAGGTAAGGGTCAGTCAGGGGAAGCTCCGGATATCGCACACATGTTGGACACCGACTCGTGCAGCAGGGTGCACCAGTTTAACATCTGTTTGATCAAACGTTTTGGTCTCCGTCCTAAATCTTAGGAAATAAATCTTAATAAATCTTGCTAGGCTTTCTCTCTGTCTGTTCACGACATAGAAACGCCATCTGGAGGTCTTTAGATAACGGAGAGACTCCAAATGCTGAAAAGCACGAACAGAGATGAGGATGTTGCTCTATTCCTGCTCCATAGATGGGTATCACTGACTTACTTTTGCTGTTACAGTTACATTACTTGTAGATGTAACTGACTCTAAATTTGGGAGAGCGCTAACTGCATGAGACTAAACGCAGAGCGAAAGTGCAACAAAACTAAACTAAGCTTGAGTTACACATGAGTTTCTGTCGTAATTCAAACAGTGAATAAAACTTTACAGACAAGTTACACTTCAGACACCAACAAGATACAATCGCTTCTTACTCAAACACACCGTTTCACCTTAAAAGACGCAGAGCTCCTGAACGTAAACAAACCAGAGAGAACAGCACTTCCCCAGAATAGTGGACAATGACTTTGGAGGTTACTGTTGTTGGTGTGGAGGCACCACTGTGCACCACTGACTGAACAGGGATAAAATTCTTATTTTATTGCTTTGAATCCTGCCTGGAATACGGGGAGGAACATCTGCGGATCCTCGGGGAGAACCGGGATGTGTTCCGACAAGAACTAGACTCAGAAAAGAGGGGGTCTTTCCTTTCTTTCCTTTTCTTTAACCAAGAAAAGAAAGTGTCAGAGTTAAACTGTCTTTTTACACTATCTACAAGTATCTGCATGTAGCTGCTGTTATTTGATCTCATCTCCCTCTCTCTCTCTCTCTTTCACTCTCTCTCACACACACACACACAAACACACACATCAGAGCTCTGTTTACCTTCCAGCTGTCAAGAACAGCGTGAAGTGGGTGGGAGTCTGTTATCTAGAACCCTGGGGGTAGAACCAGAAGCTCCAGGAACCTCAGTTCCAAGACGTTTGAGTGAAAAGTGACTGTGGTCAGAACAAACAGCTGTTTATTTCCGTGCACTGATCAGCCATAACATTAAAAACACCTGCTGTTGTCTACACTCAGTTTCCACTCTGTAGTCCATCTTTTGCTCTGCATGCTTTGTTTACCCCTTTCCCCTCTGCTCTTCAATGCTCAGGACCCCCACAGAGCAGGTATGATTTGGTGGTGGATCATTCTCAGCGCTGCAGTGACACTGACGTGGTGGTGGTGTGTTAGTGTGTGTTGTGCTGGTGTAGAGTGGATCAGGCACAGCAGTGACTGCTGGGGTTTTTAAACCCTGTGTCCACTCACTGTCCACTCTGTGAGACACTCCTACCTCATTGGTCCACTTTGTAGATGTAAAGTTAGAGACAGTAGCTCATATGATGCTGCACAGTGTGTGTTGGTCGTCCTCTAGTCCTTCAGCAGTGACACAGGATGCTGTCGGCTGGATGTTTTTGGTCGGTGGACTATTCTCAGTCCAGCAGTGACACAGAGGGGTTTAAAAACTCCAGCAGCACTGCTGTGTCTGATCCACTCCTAGTAGCGTGGATTAACCCTGTCCTTGCACGCACGTATGAGATGATAATACAAGGTTTTAAAAGGGGTTGGTGGATGTCATCATTGCTGCTGGGTGAGGATGTGTGGCATTACTGCTGCCTGAAGGAGAGCGACAGCTGAGAGAGAGAGAGAGAGAGAGAGGGAGAGAGAGAATTCAGGAGGAGAGTGCTAGACTGCAGCATTTGGTCTAGAGCAGAAGGTCAAACACATCAGTTCTCATGTTCTTTTACTTCTCTCTTTCTCTCTCTCTGTCTCTCTGACCCTCTTTCTGCTCATTCTGTCTCTGTTTCTCTGTCTCTTGCTTGTTCTCTTTCTGTTAATTGTCCTTCACTGGTCTCTGTCTGCTCTGCTCTGCTCCGTCTCTCTTTGTTCAAACCTCCATCTGCTCATTCTCTATTTCTCTTTCTTTCTCTTTTCTCTCTCTCTGATTACACACAGTAATTTGATCTGTCAGTACTGTGTCTGTCTCGTCCTCGTCTCTCTCTCTCTCTCTCTCTCTCTCTCTCTCTCTCTCTCTCTCTCTCTCTCTCTCTCTCTCTCTCGCCAGACCGACTTCAGTGTCTCGTGGTGTAAAACAGAAACCGAGAGCTATGTAAACAGGGGAGATGTGGATCATTCCACACCGTTCTGTCTGTCCACTGTCTCTCTGCGCGCTGACCCAGAGAGAAGAGGTTCTTTAACTTGGTTCTAGCCTTTGGAGCGAGAGGGAAGAGACGCTCTGAGCTCTAGGTTAAATCCTCCGTCAAAACATCAGCTGTGATCATCGTGAACTTTCTGTTCCACGTTTTTGTCCAGGTTCCAGAGCTGTGCGATAGGACCATTTTCTCACCATAACATTTTCTGTATTGATCTGGAAAGTGTAACGTTTTAAAGAACGTCCTGCAGACGGAAAACACCATATACTCATTACTATTCATTCATTCATTCATTATCTGTAACCCTTATCCAATTCAGGGTCGCGGTGGGTCCAGAGGCAACCTGGAATCATTGGGCGCAAGGTGGGAATACACCCTGGAGGGGGCGCCACAGAGCGACACAACCACTCACACATTCACTCCCACACTCACACTTACGGACACTTTTGAGTCGCCAATCCACCTACCAACGTGTGATTTTGGACTGTGGGAGGAAACTGGAGCACCCGGAGGAAACCCACGCAGACACAGGGAGAACACACCACACTCCTCACAGACAGTCACCCGGAGGAAACCCACGCAGACACAGGGAGAACACACCACACTCCTCACAGACAGTCACCCGGAGGAAACCCACGCGGACACAGGGAGAACACACCACACTCCTCACAGACAGTCACCCAGAGGAAACCCATGCAGACACAGGGAGAACACACCACACTCCTCACAGACAGTCACCCGGAGCGGGAATCGAACCCACAACCTCCAGGTCCCTGGAGCTGTGTGACTGTGACACTACATGCTGCGCCACCGTGCCGCCATTCGTGACATTATTATATTCATAATTTTATTATCAGAACATTATATACATGCACATACTGTGAAAGGAATACTCAGATCCACAAGGAACGACTTCATAGGAACAACAAGAAAATGTGTGCAATTATTTGGCATTGTACAACGTACAACTAAATGTGTCTTTTACCCATCTGTGGCATTGAACACACACACACACACACACACACACTAGTGATCTAGGGGCTGTGATCACACACCCAGTGGCAGGAAGCCATTCCTGGTGCCTGGGGAGTGTTTGGCGGTTCAGTCTCTTGCTCAAGGGTTCTTCAGCCATGGATGTTCCTGCTGGTCTTGGGGATCCAACTGGCAGTCTTCCGGTACCAAGCCTGGTCTCTAAACATTAGGCCAAGGCTATCCCTATGTAAATCATGTTATTTCCCTTCCCCAGACTCACTTCTAACAGAATTACCGACACTTTTTAGACGACACTTATAAAGTTTTACAAATGATTTGTTTTAATCTGTTTATTAATGGTTATTGATTATATTGTAAATACATTAAAAGTAATTTATAATCAATTATAACACACAGACAGAAAGGGAAAACAGTGACCTGATGTTTACCAAATAGTGAACCCGCTTCCATCTACAGTTAAACTTCAGATCTCGCCGAATACTGACCTCACTGTGTGTCTTCCATCAGTCGACATTAACCCCGCCAGCTCCAGCACATATTTGTTAACACCTTTCAAATTTTAATGAATTTATCACCAACAGAGAGTCTTTTTAAACACTGATGATAATATGGTGTGGATGTTAACGTGTGAAACAATGGAAACAATGCTCTGAGCTTTTTCTTTATCTCAACATTTTCAATTCATTTGGACACTTTCAGTATCAGAGAAAAAACAGATGACTGTTCTGGGTTCTATCTCTGTGTTATAAATGATTATTAATAGTCTGTAAGGTGTATACAGCCTAATTAATAACCATGTAATAAACAGGTTTTTAAAGCCTTTATAAACACTTATAATCGTAGTTTTAATTTAAAGTGGTGCTGAATATTCATTACATTAAAAATGTAATATTATTTGTATCTATTCATTATCACCTCAAGCAATAACTAAAAATAAAATATGTTTTTCAGAAGGAATCTGATCTTATTCAGAAATCCTGAGTGGGATAAACAATAAACACTGTGCGAATGGTTAAAAACATTTTAAAGAAAAGACACAAGGAAATTGTCCACGGTTTCAATGCTGGAGTTCTGACAGGGGGGTCATATCTGATCACGCAGCACACCATCAGGCGCGTATATGCGTGGTATTATGGTAAATGAACGTGGTGCAGACTAAATACGCTACAAACACAGAGAGAACTGTAGACTTCACTGAAAAAAACACACTTTAAATTTACTTCCTATTTTTACGTCAGAGGGTGGCATGAAAAGAATCGACATACAGAGATGACACCTGAGAATAAGGACACGTTACTCACATTATGTTTCTGGATGTAGTTGATTTAAATTCACGTAACCCTTTGATGTAAATATATTAAATAAATTCAGTGTCATTTTTCCAGTGCAACATGTTTAATTCATTCATTTATTCATTCATTCATTGCCTGTGAGCACATCCAGTTAAGGGTTGCGGTGGGTTCAGAGCCTTCCCCAGAATCACTGGGCACAACACACCCTTGTGGGGCGCCAGCGCTTTACAGGGTGACACACACTCACACATTCACTCACAGACACAGAGAGAACACACCACACTCCTCACACACAGTCACCCAGAGGAAACCCACGCAGACACAGGGAGAACACCCCACACTCCTCACAGACAGTCACCTGGAGGAAACCCACACAGACACAGAGAGAACACACCACACTCCTCACAGACAGTCACCCGGAGGAAACTCACGCAGACACAGGGAGAACACACCACACTCCTCACAGACAGTCACCCGGAGGAAACCCACGCAGACACAGAGAGAACACACCACACTCCTCACAGACAGTCACCCGGAGGAAACCCACACAGACACAGAGAGAACACACAACACTCCTCACAGACAGTCACCTGGAGTGGGGCCCGAACCCACAACCTCCAGGTCCCTGGAGCTGTGACAGTGCGATTCATGCATTCAGACAACAAAAAATGAGCACCTGACATTCCTAACAGTTATGTGGCACAATGCCATCAAATACTCACAGCAATGTTCCAGCACCAGCTGTAAGGCCTTTTCAGATGAGCAGAGACTGTTACAGAAACACTGCACTAGCAAGTGTCCAAAATCTTCTGGCCGTGGAGTTGGGTTAAATGTGGCGCCAGAATCCTGCTGCTTCACCCACTGCCACTGGTAATTGGTCACAGTGTGGAACACACACACACACACACACGCACACACACACACGCACACGCACACACACACACACAAACAAACACACCAGGCGAGCTGGAATTACAAAACACACCATAAACATACAAAATCATACACTGTGTGTCCAAAAGGTGGTGGACACCTGCTCTTCTAACATCTCCGAACTGGATTAATCTTAATTTTAATTATATTAGCATGAATTCATATGGAGAAGTTATTTAGGATGTGCATATCCATGGCATGCAAAATATACAATTATTCCCCTGTCTCTGTCTTCACCCGCTCCCCTCATTTGCAGCCGGAAAGCCACGAGTTGCACGATTGGTTCCATAGGTGTGTGACATATGAAAACCTGGCTATCTGCATCCTAGCATAAACACCACCTCATGTACATGCTAACAAGGCCAAACCCTGGACTTAAACGCAAGAGGATTTTAAATATTATAAATGTTATGGAAATGGTTTGGGCTTTTAAGGGTTAAATCATCCAATATAAACAGTTTTTTTGCTCCTTTATTGAAATAAGTTTGGTTGCTTTGTTTAAATTGTGACGGTCTCTCTGCTTTCAGCTTCCAGCAGCTCTCTGAACATCTCCACATCTCCCCAGACTCTCTCTCTCTCATGCTCTCTAAGTCTCTCCCTCTCAGTCTCTCTCTCTCTCTCTCTCTCTCTCTCTCTCTCTCTCTCTCTCTCTCTCTCTCTCTCTCCTTTGTTCTGGGGAGTTTTATGGAGGATGTGATTAATAAAACATCTACAGTATGAATATATACATCCGCCAGAGAGACAGAGATGTTTTGATTGTGACTCTAGTGCCTAAATCCATGAGAAACACACACACACACACACACACACAATTTCTGAGTAGTGTGTGTTTCTCTACAGGCTGATATGTGTAGAAGTAGAAGCCTAAGAAACTGTTTGTCTTGGTTCCTAAAGCGTCCAGAAACGAATGATACTCTGTGTTTTCTGATGGTCTTTAAAGGAACACTATGTAATATTTTTACCCTACAATTACAGCTCCAACATCACTGAGCTGTAACAGGGAGAATAAAGTCTCTGTTGTTGCATTTCTGGACTCATTTCTGAACCTGCACTATGTAACTTTTGGAGGAGATTAGTAAATGCATTTGCAGTGTTCTTTTTTTTCTTAATGGAACTCGTAATGAATGGGTAGTGTCTCTGTTACAGCTTCAGGGACCTGGAGGTTGTGGGTTTGAGTCCTGCTCCGGGTGACTGTCTGTGAGGAGTGTGGTGTGTTCTCCCTGTGTCTGCGTGGGTTTCCTCTGGGTGACTGTCGGTGAGGAGTGTGGTGTGTTCTCTCTGTGTCTGTGTGGGTTTCCTCCAGGTGACTGTCTGTGAGGAGTGTGGTGTGTTCTCCATGTGTCTGCGTGGGTTTCCTCCGGGTGACTGTCTGTGAGAAGTGTGGTGTGTTCTCCCTGTGTCTGCGTGGGTTTCCTCCGGGTGACTGTTTCTGAGGAGTGTGGTGTGTTCTCTCTGTGTCTGTGTGGGTTTCCTCTGGGTGACTGTCTGTGAGGAGTGTGGTGTGTTCTCCCTGTGTCTGCATGATTTTCCTCCGGGTGACTGTCTGTGAGGAATGTGGTGTGTTCTCCCCGTGTCTGCGTGGGTTTCCTCCGGGTGACTGTCTGTGAGGAGTGTGGTGTGTTCTCCCCGTGTCTGCGTGGGTTTCCTCCGTGTGACTGTCTGTGAGGAGTGTGGTGTGTTCTCCCTGTGTCTGCATGGTTTTCCTCCGGGTGACTGTCTGTGAGGAGTGTGGTGTGTTCTCCCTGTGTCTGCATGGTTTTCCTCCGTGTGACTGTCTGTGAGGAGTGTGGTGTGTTCTCCCCGTGTCTGCGTGGGTTTCCTCCGGGTGCTCCGGTTTCCTCCCATGGTTCAAAACCACACGTTGGTAGATGAATTGGTGACTCAAAAGCGTCCATAGGTGTGAGTGAATGTGTGAGTCTGTGTCACCCGGTGAAGGACTGGATAAGCACTTACAGAGTCTGTATGTCATGAATGAATGAGTCTTTGAATGAATGAAGGAAAATGCTTTAAAACATATTTGTAGTTTATGTGTATAACAGTTGTCTGTGTCTGGGGTAAATTGTATAATAATTCATCATGAATGTTATTAATGATAATATAGGAACTGTTCATTCACTCTGTACTGGGCCGGTGTGTGTGTGTGTGTGTGTGTATTAGACACAGAGAGAGAATGAGAGAGTTACTGAGGGTATCAGATTGAGCTCTGTATCGTTCTCCTCATAATGAACTCCCTCGTTTTTCTTTCTCTCCGCAGACGGAGGTGTGTTTGGAGAGAGATAACACGAGACGGGGTTTTTATTATTTTATTATTTCATATTTTTTCTGGGGTTTTCCTCCGAGAGCTGACTGACAGCCCAACTGTGCCTTTATCAGTCCAGACAAAAACAGAATACCAGATCACAACTATCTCCCTCTCCTTCTTTCTCTGGGTCACTCCTCTCTCTCTCTCTCTCTCTCTCTCTCTCTCTGTTTCTCTTTTGCTTTCTCACTTCATCTGTTTCTCTTCCTTTATCTCTCTGTCTCTGTCTCTGTCTCTCTCTCTCTCTCTCTCTCTCTCTCTCTCTCTCTCTCTCTGTTCCTTATATAAAGATGTCTTTATAGACACTCCTGTTCGAACACACGCGGTCGAGTTTGTGTTGTTGCATGATGCCTGTTGCTATGATATTGTGTTCTATGGTGCTGGTTGCTATGACGCTTGTTGCTATGGCACTGGTTGCTATGCTAGACATCAAGACCGAAATAACAATGGTCAAATGAAACAGTTGAACGGTCACAAACACCACTACGGTGGATTTTTAAGACATTTATTCACAGACAACAAAAATACAAGTCAAAACTCAAGTTCAATTTTTTTTCCTCAAATACACCATTCCACCTTAAAAGCCGTGGAGCTTGTGAACGTAAACATATCAGAGAGAACTGCAGTTGTAGCTGAAAATGAGACTAAAGAACAAAAAATACTAAAATGGAGGGTTACATATTTTCATCATCCAATGAAAAACATCTTAATTTGTGTTTTGTCCATGAATGGACCAATAGAAATGCTCCAAAATGACTCTGAATCAAATTACTTTACATTGACTTCCACTGAAAGTTACAAGTCATTAGTGATCAGTCATAACACACGGATTTCAAGGGCAGCAGGGACCTGTTGTTTGCCAAATAGTGATCCCACATCCATCTACTGGCTTCACTCTGTCTCCTCCATCAGTCGACATTAACCCCGTGAGCTCCAGCACATGTTTATTAATATTTAACAATTCAACCACCAACTGAATGTGCTTTTAGATTTTAATTACAATGTGCCGCACCTTGACATTACAGAAATGAGTGAATAAACATTTAATAAAGTGATTTAAGCTATTTATCAACCTTTATAATGTTAGTCTTATTTCAAAGTGGTACCAGGTTTTGTTTTCTGGGGGTAGTCTTCTGCAGTTTGGTTCAGTTTCAGTTCTCAAACCTTTGGCCTTGTTTTGATGCCAAACAATGGTTTGCGAGTGTCCTCCGGCTCGTGGCCAGTGCAACTCCTCACTGAGCGTCATTCTGCTGTCGCTCTCTCTACTCTTCCGTCCTGAGGCTTTCAGCACCACGCTTCACTACATTTCATTACCCAGAAACCCTGAGCCACCAGCTGGGGGAGGGGTTTAGAGCGGAGACCACAGGGATAACAAAGAGACGGTAGAGATACATCACTCTGCAATGGCTGTGTAATGGTTTGGAATCTGAGCTTACGTTCACGTTAAATTCTTCGTAGTTTTTCTCCATTTCAAACGTTAATGTCGAACCAAGGCAGCTGTTCGTTTATCTTAAGTTTAGCACATCCTTTTACCCCTTAAACCCTTAGAAGATGTAGTTATGTCGAACTCATTAAATCAAATCAAATCAAAGTTAATTTGTCACATAGATATATTCATACATGATCAAGAGAAGTGAAGTGCTTTGATAATGGCTCCTTCCAGATCAAGATAAACACAGAGACACTACTATAACAATGGAAAATGTATATTGTAATTGTATATCAGACTTTAAGACTAGTTCTGGGGGCAGTGGTGTTAATGAGGAGGTTCTCACCATAAAAACGAGAAAAACACTGACTGTGCTTCACCCAGTTGAAACAAAGTGGTTCTCGTTAACCAGAATCTGGAACAACCTTGCACGGCTTTTACAGGAAAAAATAGCAACCACAACAACCCAGGTCTTAAATATCTCTCAAAGCTCGTTATCATCAGAGTGAGTTTGTTTCTGATCAAAATGGTGAAGAACGATCGGCAGAAATATGCACATAGTCCAACAGTGCTGATAGTGTGCGGTTAGTGCTCTTCAGTGGGTGGAGTTCAGGGGCTGAGACGAAGGGATGGGGACGACTCGCTGAAAGATATCCACCTTCAGCCGAGTCCTTGGGGAATGTGGTCATTAAAGCAAAGCTCCAGCTGCTGCTGGTGTGGAGCATTTCCACTAAACGCTGCCGACTCAGCACGGAGCAGCATCATAAAGAAAATCACACACTGAAATCATTTCACCCTCGTACAACCTGCGTCTGAGCGAGGGGGGGGGAATTACTCCTTCATTTTCTACTCACAGGCCAAGTTTGTGATTTTAATCAAAAAACACTTTGTATAAAACTCTCCGTTTGCTGCTCTCCAGTCGGTTTGTGCTAGAAACCGATCTAAAGCCCCAGGGTCTGTAAATGAGTAAAAAAACCAAGTGTCTCGGTCAGGTATGCTAGGCTTTCTTTCGCTCTGTTCACGGCAGAGAAACGCCATCTAGAGGTTTGTAAACAACAGAGAGACGCCAAACACTGAAAAGCATGAACCGAGATGAGAATGTTGCTCTATTCCTGCACCATAGGTGGGTAACACTGACTTAATTTTGCTGTTTCAGATCATTTAAGGTGGAAGTGTCTCCAAAGACGTATATTTTTTATATTTTGTTATAATGAGGTTCTGTAGGAGTTCAAACAGTGAATAAAAACTTACAGAGAAGTTACACTTCAGACACAAACAACAGTCGTTTTTTTACCCAAACACACCATTCCACCTTAAAAGACACAGAGCTTAGAACTGCATTTACCCCACAATCGTAGACGTTCCCTTTAACTGACAAGAGGTGATCACACTGATCAATCAGATTTCTGTTCCATGAAATAAAAACTGTTCACAGACATCAGAACATTCATTTTCACACATCTGAAGCGTTTGAATCCACACTGCAGTTTAGCGAGAGGTATAAAGGACTATTCTACGTCCAGTTGCCATCACCTACATGGGCTGCGCCTCCCCATATTTGATATTGATTGGTTTGTAGAGAGGCTGTAGAGTTTTGTAGAGTCTGAGTGAACAGATGCATTTGTATCAATAACTATTTACTTATTATTTTGGCATTTGGGCGCAGTGTGTTTCTGGTGATGAGTTTATAGCTAAATTAAAGGTTATTATTTGTTCTCTGCTATTTTTCGGTGTGAAGGCAGGGAGTAAATCACCTGGTGATGTCCACCTCTGTCTTTTATAAAACCTCAACTTCCTGTAATTGCTCTGAAAGTCAGAACCATGCAAAAATGTGCTTTAAAACTGCATAGGAACTGGACATTGGTTTATTTGGATCCGGACCGAGACCACCTCTGTAAGGGGGCAGTTTGGTTGGACCAAACAACACTGTTACGTTTTAGTTCTGGTTTATTTAGAAATGGACAGAGACCCTCCAGGTTACATGGTCCTGCTCCGCTTGTTTGGAGCATTAACACGTACTCTAACAAAGCACACTCACAGAGCAAAAGCACCAGGTTTGTTTTAGCTGAACCAAAGCTAACAATCTGAACACACCCTAAATCAGACCAAGTATTGGTTCTTTGGTCCGGGCCGGGGTCCGAGGACCTTTTCACACGTGATGTTTTGGTTCAGAACAAACTGAAAAGTCCATAATTCTGGACCAAACAAGGCTCAGACAAGTCATTGCCAGTGTAATGTCTGTGTTGTTGTGCTAATTCATGTCCACTCCATTCCATTCATTATTAGCAACATTAGCATAAATAATAATAATAATAATTATACTAATACTGTGCAATTATTTGTCATTGTACAATGTAAAATGAAATGTGTCTCCTGCATTTAATGTGGCAGTGAACACACACACACTAGTGCACTAGGGGCTGTGAACACACACACAGAGCAGCGGGCAGCTTTCTCTACTGACTCTACAATTCCTACAGGACTCTAGTTGTACTTTTGTAGGAGGGAGTTTGTGTGAATGATGTTTGTACAGTAAACGAATGCTGCTATTTTTTTTTCTGAGGTGTTTTTTCCTGAACTCGGGTCTCAGCTGCGCTCTGCCTCCAGCTTCATGTTTGATTCATGAGTCTCCTGAAGGGTCGCGACCTTTGTTTCGCTTCGTCGTCGCATTTCAGCTGCTGCCTGCGTTTAAATCATCTATAGATTTTACGTCCACGCCGCGGCTTTGTGAAGCGTCCATTCAGTTACTGACCATCGTCACTGTGAGGCAGATTCTCTCTTCACGTGATGAATGTCCTGTTTATTGCAGATGCTAGAGCTGCGCGTCCCTGTAAACAATAGACCACAGCGGACAGAGTTAAACTCTGGGGGTTAGTTTCAGGACCCCACACAGATTTTAAAACGGTTTTGTATAGTCTAAACATAATTCACCATTCAGACTTTCTCCCGCTCTTTTATCATTTGATGGTAACTGTTGTGTACCATAATGCAGTGAAAAAAAAGAAAACCTTTGTTTAATCACAGAGACAAATGGCAGGGTGTTATTAAGATGATGGGCTACTGTTTTGTTTATTATCTCTTTGGGTTGAATAATGTCTCAGGTTCAGGACTAATGTCAAGTCCTGATTTTTTACACTAATATGACTTCATCATCATCATCTTCATCATTACATTACAAGTACCATTATAGAAAAAAAAAGTATGGTGGCACAGCAGATACCTGGAGTGTGGTGTGTTCTCCCTGTGTCTGAGTGGGTTTCCTCCGGGTGACTGTCTGTGAGGAGTGCGGTGTGTTCTCCCTGTGTCTGCGTGGGTTTCCTCCGGGTGACTGTCTGTGAGGAGTGTGGTGTGTTCTCCCTGTGTCTGCGTGGGTTTCCTCCGGGTGCTCCGGTTTCCTCCCACTGTCCAAAAACACACGTTGGTACGTGATTGGCGACTCAAAAGTGTCCATAGATGTGAGTGTTTGTCACTCTATGAAGGACTGGCGCCTCCTCCAGGGTGTGTTCCCCCCTTGCACCCAGTGATTCCCAATGGTAGGGTCCTGAACTGGATGAGCGGTTACGGACAATGAATGAATGAAGAACGCTACTTATTTTTGAGGTTATTTTATTTAGCTTGTTTGTTCACTCGATAAAAAGTTCAAACTAGGTTCATTCACCACAGCCACCCATATGTTCCTTGTTTGAACTCGAGACTCTGATCTGCTAAAAATTAGAGTCGTGAATTGTGAAATGTTTCCTAAAAACGCATCGGACCATGATGAGGGTTAAGGAGGTGCAGAGCATCATTAACTGGGGAAGGGGAGGGTCGGCGTCCTGGTGGATAAAGCGTTCGTGGAGCTAATTAAAACACCATCGATCCAAGAGCTGGCCTGGAGAGTGCGGCTTGTTCACTTAGAGACACCGCTGTAGGTTACTGCTGCCTCTCTCTCTCTCACTCACTCTCTCTCTCTCTCACACACACACACACACACACACACACACACCTCCATTAAGTGAGTGTTGAGGCAGAATTGGTGGCTGTTGCAGAGCGCTGTGCTGGTGATAGATTGCCTTTTCCTGCGAGTTCAGGCGTGAGACTTCATCTCCTAGAAGCTGCTGGTGTTAATGGCAGAATAAATCTTTGGCCTCTGCGTTTATGACCAGGGTTCAGTTCCCTCCCTAGGTAACTCTAACACTCTGCACCAATAAGAGTCCTTGGGCAAGTTTCCTAATGCCCGGCTCACACTACAGGATTTGAAAAATGCTAACTGATGTTGGAAACGTGAGACGTAGGAGTTTCCCGAGATCTCGCGAGAGCAGGCAGAAGTTTCTCACACACTAGATGTAAACAAACCCAGCAGATGGCAGTGAGACCATAACACAGCTGTGCACTTTCAGGCCTGATGTTAACATGGCTCTTCATGTTTCACCTGAGATTCAGCGTCCACCCACAACAGGATTCATCGTGCATTTTGAACATGTTTCTTATTCATGATTCACACCTGGAGTAGCCCCGACTGCAGTGGGAGAAGATAGGAAGAGTAAAGACTGGATTATGGGCTCCACACACTACAGGATCCTTTGGGAAGATCATTGTTTACTATTTCCTGATTATACTGTACTCTGGGTCTGGCATACCATGATACCTAGCCACAGCTTAAATCATGTTGTGGTAAGATGCTTGAAGTAAAAGAGCCATAAACGTAAATATGGCAAAACTCCAGAGCCTCCAGGTGCTTAGAGGTATCCCACAATCTGTCTGGGAGAACACTGACATCAAAAACGCTTCTTGTTTTTAAAAAGTGGGTGAAGAATCCAGTTCAGGAGGACAAGTCCCTTACACTGTTTCAATATCCAGTGATACTGGCTCAGACGTGTTATTTTTTGCACTGCGGTGAATTCTCGCCGACTCATTGGACTCTGATTGGGTAAGGGGGGTAGGTACCTGTCCCTGGTTGGTTTTTCACTCCCACAGGTCCTCCCCAAAATCCCCAATATTCGATGTTGTCTCAAACCCAGTCTCTAACGGGAACAGCGAGCTTTGGAAACCACAGCAACAGTAACATTAAGCGTTGTTTACTCATGGTGTATTGGCGTGTTGTTGTTGTTGTTGTTGTTTGGGACTGAACAGAGCTCCGTCATCAGTTCAGACAGATCAGTAGAGTTTGTTCCTTCCTTGTTGCAATCCCCAGCTCTCGCTGGATTCCTTTGTCGGCCACTGATCCAAGGAGCGTTTGAACCTCTTCAAAAGACCACAGTGTTTATATGAGCTGCCGTTGTGAGTCGGACAAAAACAAATGTGATCTCTGCTGTAGCTGCAGATTTTACAGATGTAGAGTTAGTGCTGGTCGTCTGCACTGCGTGGCTTACAGTGACGACTCTCTCTGGACAATCAGAGCTCTGCAAGGTTTACACGCCACGGTTTAGTCCCTACCCGACTCACTCTGAACCACGAGAGAACAGGGGCTAAAAAACTAGGACCAAGACCACATACTGCACTGCCTTCAGGAGTCAACCCCTCGCCCTGTCTCCCTCACCCACAGTGGCGGAGGGTAAACTACAGACACTAGGGCTTCGTCTTCTGTTTTTTTTCTTGTCCTATCATTGTGTAGCTCTGTTTACTCTCATATTAGAGCAAATCCCCCCCAAGCTACACACCGCTTTCATAAATAGATCCTCAATTACTGCACGGCTCTGCTGGAAAACACACTCCTCCACACCGCGCTGAATCACATCCCCGAGTGTCACTGCACGACATAGGGGCATAGGAAGAGGAAATATCTGTAACATGGTCAGTAAGTGAAACACAGGGGTACAGAGAGTGGTCAGGGGTCAGTAACGGCATGTTCAGAGTGTGTTAATAAAGCACAGTGAGAGGGTGATGAACTGTGAGCTGTTCTAATTAAAGTCTCAGTCTGTGAGTGTGAAGCGGGGACTCCCTGGCCATGCAGGGTGAGCAGGAACCTCCAGCTCTTTGGTCTTGTTCTGTAGGGTGAAGGATTGAAAATGTATGACACTCACTGGCCACTTTATGAGAAACACCCGCACTGCAGCTTGGGGAAGAAGATCCAGTCAAAGACCTCGAGTGCTCTTTACTGCTTCACATTCACGATCCGCAGAGCGTCCTGGGGTTTTAATCCGATAAACTCCTGCTTCACTGGCCGGGATTAACCGGACGTGGGATCAGCAGGTGTCCCATCATCTGTCTTTTAATGAGACACGGTCATTAGTGACCCATCGGTCCGTAATCGGTCGGATAACTCGGGAGGGTCGCTCTCCTCCGTCCACAGGACCAGGAACGTCGGATCTGTCTTAATAGCTTTTCTATAACAGCGGGGAAATGAGTCTGACTGGCTCTCACTGCCCGGATTCAATCAACCCTCCCTCCACAGAGAGAAAGAGAGAGAGAGATAGAGGTTATAGGGGGTGACGCAGAACGAGAGAGAAAAAAGAAAGGGGTGAGAGAGACAGAGGGAAAAAGAAGGGAGAGACAGAAGAAGAGAGGGGGTAAGAGAGAGAGAGAGAGAGAGAGAGAAAATGGTGGAAAACACAGTAAATTATTAACGCCCCTGTTTTTTTTAATGCCTCTTTTGACTTTTGAACCAGTTCCTGCCTAAAGCCACGTCTTTCGCCCGCTCACCCACTCCCTCCTTTACTGATATACTCACTCATTCATTCACTCACATAGTCATGCTTCACTCGCTCACTCACGTTTCACAAACCATTCAGTGCTCTGCATAAATTCTGTGTCCTGGTTTAATGGAGTTGTATATCACATAATCCCTTCATACCATAACCCCTGTGAAATGATTCTGTTTTCCAGTGTTTGTTTTCCGTCTTTCCGGTGTTTGTATCCTGTGATTTTCCGGTGTTTGTTTTCTGTGTTTTCTGTATTTTTATCCAGTGATTTTCCAGTGTGTGTTTTCCGTGTGTCTAGTGTTTGTATCCTGTGATTTTCCAGTGTGTTTTCCGTGTTTCTGGTGTTTGTATCCTGTGTTTTTCTAGTGTGTGTTGTCGTGTTTCCGGTGTTTGTATCTTGTGATTTTCTGGTGCTTGTTTTCTGTGTTTCCAGTATTTGTATCCTGTGATTTTCCAATGTGTTTTTTCCGTGTTTCCGGTGTTTGTATCCTGTAATTTTTTTCAGTGTGTGTTTTCCGTGTTTCCAGTATTTGTATCCTGTGATTTTCCAGTGTGTGTTTCCTGTGTGGCGGCACGTTGGCGCAGCAGGTAGTGTCGCAGTCACACAGCTCCAGGGACCTGGAGGTTGTGGGTTCGAGTCCCGCTCCGGGTGACTGTCTGTGAGGAGTTGGTGTGTTCTCCCCGTGTCCGCGTGGGTTTCCTCCGGGTGCTCCGGTTTCCTCCCACAGTCCAAAAACACACGTTGCAGGTGGATTGGTGACTCGAAAGTGTCCGTAGGTGTGAATGAATGTGTGTGTGTGTGTGTGTCTGTGTTGCCCTGTGAAGGACTGGCGCTCCAGGGTGTATTCCCGCCTTGCGCCCAATGATTCCAGGTAGGCTCTGGACCCCCCGCGACCCTAAATTGGATAAGCGGTTACAGATAATGGATGGATGTTTCCTGTGTTTGTATCCTGTGGTTTTCCATGTTTCCGGTATTTGTATCCTGTGATTTTCCAGTGTGTTTTCCGTGTTTCCGGTGTTTGTATCCTGTGATTTTCCAGTGTGTTTTCCATGTTTCCGGTATTTGTATCCTGTGATTTTCCAGTGTGTTTTCCGTGTTTCCGGTGTTGGTATCCTGTGATTTTCCAGTGTGTTTTCATGTTTCCGGTGTTTGTATCCTGTGATTTTCCAGTGTGTTTTCCGTGTTTCCGGTGTTTGTATCCTGTGATTTTCCAGTGTGTTACCCATGTTTCCGGTGTTTGTATCCTGTGATTTTCCAGTGTGTGTTTTCCGTGTTTCTGGTATTTGTATCCTGTGATTTTCCAGTGTGTGTTTTCTGTGTTTCTGGTGTTTGTGTCCTGTGATTCTCTGGGGCTTGTTTTCCATGTTTCCAGTGTTTGTATCCTGTGATTTTCCAGTGTTTTTTTACATGTTTCTGATGATTGGGATAGTAACATTTTGCTGTTTCTCACTGGAGGCAGAAGGGCTTTACCTGCCGTTTGTCTTTATATAGAGAATTGTTCTGGGCTTGGTATCTACACACACTGCCTCTGCCATACATCTGTACCAACACCCACACTGTATCCCATAATCCCCGGCGTTTATTGTGCTCACACGGCTTCAGAAAGGTTTTTTCATTTCACGCCTCCCTCTTGTTTCCTTTATCTAGAAATAACTACAAACCCACACTGACACCTAAAGTTTTTGGACACCTGCATGTCCAAGGCAGGCATTAATCAGGAGTGTGTTCCACTTTACTCTACCCTTCTGGGACGACTTTAGAGGGAAAGTGAATGTACTGCTGTGAAGATACAATTGAATATAAGTGAGGTCAGGTCCTGATGATGGAGGAGCACTCAGACACATCCCGTATTGAATGGAGCTCCATCACTTCAGAGAACACAGTTCCACTGCTCTTTCCCTCTGTCAGACTCAGGGCATGGGGCATGGTGACCTTAGGCTCATGTGCAGCTGCTCCAGGTCGCCCCAATGCTGTGTTGCGTTGAGAAGAAGCATTTACAGACTTTTGGACACAGGCCTCTGTTCCACTGTGGGCTCTGAGCTCGGATAGTAACGGTTCCAGTGTCTTTTCAATTTGATTTAGCCCGGTTTTATCAGGACCACAAAACCACTCAGTGGGAGGGGCTAAAATGATGCAGGGGTCCACTGATAAGTGCTCTTTAAGTCCTTTGCTGCTCAAACATGAACTTATTCTGCAGCCATATGTTTTTGATGTTGAACAAAAGTCGTGTTAAGTCGTGTTAGTAGCTGTAACACATCTGGACCACATGCGACCTCCTGTTGAGGTTCTGTATTCACGGAGTGTAACGTTAGTCTGTGCTGCTTTTGCACACAAAAGAAAGAACAAAAGGTATTGACTCACAGAATTATTATGAGACATTGTGCAATTCCTGCTCCTGATTTATTTTCTTTCATTCATTCACTGTCTGTAACACTGTCTGCATCCAGTTCAGGGTCGTGGTGGGTCCGGAGCCTACCTAGAATCATTGGGCACAAGGCGGGAACACACTCTGTAGGGGGCGCCAGTCCTTCACAATGTGATACACACTCACACCAGTGGACAATTTTGAGTCACCAGTCCACCTACCAACGTGTTTTTGGACCATGGGAGGAAACCGGAGCACCCGGAGGAAACCCACGTGGACACAGGGAGAACACTGCACCTTATTTAGTGATCAGCAACAGCACAGAACCATACAGAACCTCCTTTAGAAGCGTTCGGCCCCGCAGTGGAAAAGAGGCCGTAGTGTAGCTGGATCCATTAATCTCAGTTTATGGGACAGGGTTTTCACTGTTCTGGGGTCAGTTTCTATTTTCTTCATGTGCTGAAAAGAATGTGTGGGATAAAAACACTGACTTAGGGTCAGTCTAATGGTTCGTTATGGAACGGATCCAGTGTTTACTGCATTGTGGTGGATCCTCTGGAGAAATCCACCATCAACTGATCCATTATTCATGACCTGTCATTGGATCTGGGTCGGGATACACACACACACACACACACACACAAGCACATGTACATAGACACTCAAACCGCAGAGGTGCTTCTGCATCTTAACTGTGAAAATGGATGGATACAAATGTCTATAGGTTTATAGTAATACCACACACACACACACACACACACACACACACACAAACACACACACATCTGGAGGAGGGACCATTGTGGGGTGAGGTGCCTTGTCCAATCTGATCAAACCTGTGAGCTTCCAGACATTCGCAGACCATGGCTGCCCCCCCCCCCCCCCCCAAAACACACACACACACACACACACAATGTGGTCACAGTAAGGTGGTCTTCCAAGTAGGGTGTCACTTATGGCCCTCAGGGCTTCAGAAGTGCCCCTTGTACACAGGAATCCAGGGAAGGAGGAGAACATGAGGAGAAAGCAGAACTCACACACAGAGTAAATATAAACGGCATTAAAAAAAGATCTGAGAGCAACTGGCTAGGCTCAGCTAATTAATCCGCCAGATGTGCACCAGATGTGCGACTCCGCATTCACACTAATATTAATAAAATCAACTGGCTGGGAATCAGTGTGTTTGCTTCCTCCAAGGTGTCCTGCATCTGAAGGGTTAACCTTGGAGACATGCAGCTGAGAGAGCTCAGGAGCAGCTGCACATGAGCCTAATGACGAGAGTGAGCCAGAAGGATATGGCTCTGGGCTGTGGAGCAGTGGAACTGTGTTCTCTGGTCTGGTGGAGCGTTGTCTAGAGGTCTCTCCAGTGCCAGAGCTAATCATGCAACATCAGTACCTGCCTGACCTTATGGCTGAATGCCATCAAATCCTCACAGTAATGCTCAATTATTCACAGTCAGTTCCTCCTACATTAGCATCAGCAAAATCCTTATTAGTTTCTGAGGAAGAACACACAGTATTAATTGTAAAAATAATAAAGGTAGCTAACGATTTTAAGGCGGCACTAAGTGTTTTTACTGTGGTTTTCTAAAGTTCTTGGTTTGGTTCTAAGATTCAGGTTCCTCAGACCTTTCTGAACAGCTGCAGTTAATGTTGTCAGGATGTACTGTACCTCACTATGTGAGTGGCATTTATTAAAGGTCAGGCTCTGCACCTCCTGGACGGAGCTCAGGCTCTCTGCTAATTGCCAGCTGCTCTGTTAACAGCGCTAGTGCTAACGGTTTGTTTACGGACTTTCGCTCAGGTTTAACCCCTGCGCTGGGGCTGTTCTTCATGGTGTTCTCTGAGGATTAAAGATAGCCAGACAGGATCTAGACACTGTGACTCGCCTGTTCAAATTAAATCAGGATGGCCTGATGTCTGGCTTTAAGGGAACGTTGATGATTCTGGGGAACTGCTGTTCTCTGATTTGTTTATGTTCAGAAGCTCATTGTCTTTTAAGGTGGAGCGGTGCGTCTGAGTAAGAAGTGACTGTATCTTGTTGGTGTCTGAAGTGTAACTTTTCTGTAAGTTTTTATTCACTGTTTGAAAAGAAATAGAACTGTGTTCCACTGTGGAGAAGAAGGGGAATACATCTCTTTTTAAAGGTTTCAATGTATTGAGCACGGCTCAAGAGAAGCTGAGCTCAAGTTAAAAGCATATTAGCAGATTATTAGAGGGATGAAATAGACTGCATCGGCAGCATTAATTGCCAATAAGTCCCTGGCCTGCGTTCCAACATTTTGTAATGAAGTGTTAAATTAACACAGCTCTAGGCTAAGAGCACATATGGCTTCTTAAGTGAATGTGAGGCTTGCTTAAGATTTTGAGATGCTCTTCTTCACGAGGCTCAGTCATCACGGAGGTGACGTATAGCCCTGCCAAAACAGGGCCAGACTCTGGCACTCTGTTTTATTGTGAGGAGGCGTATTTCTTTCCATTTCACACTTCCATTTCCCACTGCCTCCTCATTTGGGTAGACCCTCCTCCTTCTCGCAGAGCTCAGTCTCTGACACGCCTCCTCATTTGGATAGACACACCCCTCTACTCATAGATTTAGGTCTCAGGCATGCCTCCTTATTTGGGTAGACACACCCCTCTACTCATAGATTTAGGTCTCAGGCATGCCTCCTTATTTGGGTAGACACACCCCTCTACTCATAGATTTAGGTCTCAGGCACGCCTCTTCATTTGGATAGACACACCCCTCTACTCACAGAGTTAGGTCTCAGGCACGCCTCCTCATTTGGGTAGACACACCCCTCTACTCACAAAGTTAGGTCTCAGGCACGCCTCTTCATTTGGGTAGACCCTCCCCCTTCTCATAGAACTCAGCCTCAGACATGCCACCTTATTTTTGGTAGCCCCGCCCTTCTCACAGAGCACTGCCGTATTTAGCTGCCTATGAACAGTGCAGGTTTTTATCGACCTTAATTTCTTATTATTTTAATTGTAGGGAATTCCTCATTCCACCTTAAATAGTGCAGCATGGATCATTTACCTGAGCCACATTATAATCACTGCTCCAATTAAGGTGGTGTGAAATGTTCTGCAGGTAACAGAAACTCACACCATTTAAGGTGGAATGGATCATTCTCATGGGGCCACATGGTCATTTCTGCTCCATTTAATGTGGAGAGGAATGTTCTGATGGCATCAGAATGTAACCGTAGCACTCTTTATGGTGGAATTAAAAATGCTGCCAACACAAGAATGTGTCTGAAGCCATTCCTGGACATGTCTGTGAGAAGGGAGTTGGGTCCTGAAGGAGGTCTCAGACCAACCAAGGATTTCAATCAGGTGCATTACTGTCACTAAAGGTACAAACAGTGTAAAGTACCTTTAAAGGTAAGGCAGTGGTGTTAAAGTCCAGTTGTGTTCCCTAAAGGTTCATTACATTCTCTTCTCCAGAAGCAGAGGGGGATATCAGTAATCTTTCATTATACAACTGTGTCAAATAAAAGACCACAATAAAAGACCTGGAGATGAAACGGGGCGTGTGAAATCAACAGTTTTAATTTTATATGTTCCCTAACTACAGGTACAGAATGTGTCCTTGAAGGTACCACCACAGTGATAGTTTTACGAGAGTGCCGAGTGTGAATGTCCAATCTGTGGCTCCCAGTGTGTTTGTCTTTACCTCCTCCACGGCCTGAGCAGAATGACTCAGTGTCATTGTCCTCTCACATGACGCCCAGTCGATGATGATCACAGCAGCAGAGACGAGCCAGTGTGAATGATGCTATTGTCCCTGATTGGTGATTGGCCGCTGTGTGTCAGTGTGTGTGTGTGATGAGTATAAACCTGATTCTCACTGCGCCGCTGTTATGACAGCAGTGGCTGTGTTTTAAAGCTCGTTCTCAGCAGATACACAGCACAGCGGAGTCAATAGTCAATCACATTATCCGCTGCAGCATCCATTCAGCTCCAGCCACTACAGCAGGTAAACAGAGCCCAGTCAATGGACTGCAGCATCGGGCACTCACAATGCATTATGGGAGAGCAAATCACGAGCAGCATGGCCCTAGCAACAAGCATCTAGCCTTTGTTCCTTCCTCACCTTTTACGTCCTGGCAGCATTCAGTGGCTTGGGTTTCTTTGCGTATTTACCACCCAGTTTTGTCCATTTGTCATTTGCCATGCCCAGGTCTAAGCTGGAGTTCTCTATGACGATAATAAATGTGAATTCCAAACCAGATACATTTACTGTATGTACATTTTCTCCTGAATTCACTCACTTACAAGGTCTTTAAAAGCAGTGCAGATGGTTCTGGAGTGCTAATGTTCTCACAGCAAAACACACTCCCCCCTCCTGTTTATGTTCATTCAGAAGGTCCACATTTTTTAAGGTGGAATGGTGTGTTTGAGTAAGAAGTGACTGTTTGTTGTTGGTGGCTTGGGTGACCAGACGTCCTCTTTTACCCGGACATGTCCTCTTTTTTAGACTTAAAAAAATCCGGGGGGAATTTCACAAACGTCCGGGATTTTGTTTTTCTAGAGCTTACATAGGATTTTGAGAAGGTTCGTTCACAAACTAGTCCCGCCCTCCCCTACTCCGATTGGTTCGCTTGAGTGAGAAGGGGGCTTGGTGAAGTAGCCTAAAATCTTCTGATTGGACGGTCTGACTGTAGAGCTACCGTTATTGGTCGATAACCTTCTCTGTAAACATTTAATTGGTCAGTCTGCACGTCAGTAGTCGTCCACCCCCCCCCCCCCACAATACCGGGGAAACATGTCCTCTTTTTCAGATCTGGTCACCCTATTGGTGGCTGAAAAAGTAAATTGTCTGTAAGTTATTATTTCCACTGAAAGTCTGTAAATTCACACTGAAATTTGTAAATCGAGGCATTTAGTTTTGTAACACTTTCAGTCTGTGTTTACTTTCATTGAAAATTAATGGTCGGCATAAGTTCCATCTTAAGTAACACATGTGAAACAGCAAACAATTCAGCATTACCCACCTATGGAGCAGGAATAGAGCAACATCCTCCTTTCTTTTCATGCTTTTTTTTAATGTATGGAGTCTCTCCAAATAAGAGAGAGACAGAGAGAGACCTTTGCCAATTTAGACCGAGACACTTTTATCACAGAGACACAGTTTGTTTCCCAGCCAGGGTTGTTTACAAACACTGGAGATTTTTCCAGAGCAAACAGAGCAGAGAGCAGCAAATGGTGAGGAAACATTCTCTAAATTGTATAAAATGTGACCTGGATTAAACATTTCCTTTAAGGAGTTTGACTTGAGAATAATGCTACATCCACACCATGCCACTGAGATATCAGCACTGTTAGAGAACCCTGCTTTTCTCAAGCAGTAATAGAGATATGTTACATTTGTTGCTAAATATTGCAATTTTCCTGTTTGTTTTTTAAAAAATTTACCCAAATGATATTTTGCTAAAGGTATTTGTATTTTGACTGATGTGCAGCCTCCAGCGCTGATGTTTTTATAGAGCTACTCTGAGTTTAGGATCCCTCAGTGTGTTTTTGATGCTCAGTCCTTATCCCAAAGTCACACAGTCACATGACCACTAATTAAATGAGTCTATGAGCTACTGGGGGGGCCTGGGGAATTCTGGGTAACGTCCTCCAGACTGCAGGGAAGGTTAGGAAACGAGTTCAGGGATGGATTTTCAGTCGAATGCTTTTTTAAATCTGTGAGACTGAAAATATAGCAGAGAGAGAGACTCCAGTCCAGTGTTACTAGTGTTTAAGTGTTGCTCTTTTCAGATTCAAGACCATGTTAAATTATGAATATTTATTTATAAAAGTTGTACATTTAAATAATACATTTTTTCTTATTTTAGAAATTCTAACCCGTTTTTTTTTGTTACTTACTAGTGTAACTAATTTGTGTTGCCAGTAAATCACCTTGAATTGAATTGAAATTGAGAGAAAGAGTCTGTAATTAAAAGCGAATATTGTGATAATGATTGGACATCTGTACGTTCAGTAAGTGCAGATGGTGTCGGAATAGGGATACTCGATATTTACCCATCCATCCATCCATTATCTGTAACCGCTTATCCAATTTAGGGTCGCGGGGGGTCCAGAGCCTACCTGGAATCATCGGGCGCAAGGCGGGAATACACCCTGGAGGGGACGCCAGTCCTTCACAGGGCAACACAGACGGACACTTTCGAGTCGCCAATCCACCTGCAACGTGTGTTTTTGGACTGTGGGAGGAAACCGGAGCACCCGGAGGAAACCCACGCGGACACGGGGAGAACACACCAACTCCTCACAGACAGTCACCCGGAGCGGGAAGCGAACCCACAACCTCCAGGCCCCTGGAGCTGTGTGACTGCGACACTACCTGTTGCGCCACCGTGCCGCCCTCGATATTTACCCTTCTCTGAATTTTGGCATCATGTCGTTTTATGATTAACACTTCCAACGTGGAAAATCTGGGCTTAATGAAAAATCAATTTCCAACTAATTCATTCATTCATTCATTATCTGTAACCCTTATCCAGTTCAGGGTCGTGGTGGGTCCAGAGCCTACCTGGAATCACTGGGCACAAGGCAGGAATACACCCTGGAGGGGGCGCCAGTCCTTCACAGGGCAACACACACACTCACACATTCACTCACACTTTTGAGTCGCCAATCCACCTACCAACGTGTGTTTTTGGACTGTGGGAGGAAACCGGAGCACCCGGAGGAAACCCACGCAGACACAGGGAGAACACACCAACTCCTCACAGACAGTCACCCGGAGCGGGAATCGAACCCACAACCTCCAGGAGCTGTGTGACTGCGACACTACCTGCTGCGCCACCGTGCCGCCCTCCAACTACTTCATCTGTGCTCATATCATAATCAGTGTTTCCCACAGGACTTGAAGGCAGCATCCATTTACTGTGGAGAATGGTTTGTGCTGTCATGAGAGAATGGCTAGACTTCATCTCCCTCTCAACAAGAGACTAACAAAGACATAGTGGACACAGTTTCTCATTTTTGGGTGTGCTCTGTTGTTCTTACATCTGTTTTCATTTGATGTCATCATCCTCTGCTGAAGTTACATTACAATATTCAAGAACACAAAAACCTAGCACCCGGATGTGGTTCTTTATTCCCCCAACATAAGGAGGATGCACGAGTTCCTGACTCGCCAATGGGAAGCACCTGAACGTTCAAACCTGTTCCTAGAAGCGCTTCTCATCTGAACATCACGCTGAGCCGACAAACAGAGCTATTATTATTATTATTTTATGGTCGGGGTTGACATTGAGACGACCCTGTGCTCTGGAGTCGTCCTCTCGTTATTTCATGTAGGTTTTGTGTTTGTGTGTATATATATTTACTTGTGATTAATACCAAGGCCAGATGGCTCTCTGAACCTGTGATGGAACCTGTTCTCCCTCTGGGGGTTCTCCAGTTCGACCCAGTTTTCTGAGTCTGGATTACTGGTCAAGGACAAAGAAGACAAACCCTGAGCTGGACGTTGAGTAATCGACTGTCCCTGACCCACATGTGCTCCAAAACTGAGCAGAACTGGATGATACTCAATTAAAGAACATACGTAAGATTTTGAGAAAATGGACGCAGTCCAGGTCCAGTGTGTTATTTATTGAGTGTGACATCCAGAGAGAAAAAGAAAGAGAGAGAAAGTGCACTGGGACTGGGTGTGAATAATGAAGTC
>NW_027100829.1:82500-87500 GCF_029633855.1 Hoplias malabaricus
GAATTTTACATTTTAAACACAGGTCTAAGGGGCTTTACCCCTCTGGGTTTGAGGACTTTACCCCTCTGGGTCTGAGGACTTTACCCCTCTGGGTCTGAGGAATTTACCCCTCTGGGTCTGAGGGCTTTACCCCTCTGGGTCTGAGGACTTTACCCCTCTGGGTCTGAGGACTTTACCCCTCTGGGTTTGAGGACTTTACCCCTCTGGGTCTGAGGACTTTACACCTCTGGGTCTGAGGGCTTTACCCCTCTGGGTCTGAAGACTTTACCCCTCAGGGTCTGAGGGCTTTACCCCTCTGTGTCTGAGGACTTTACCCCTCTGGGTTTGAGGACTTTACCCCTCTGGGTCTGAGGACTTTACCCCTCTGGGTCTGGGGGCTTTACCCCTCTGGGTCTGAGGACTTTACCCCTCTGGGTCTGAGGACTTTACCTCTCTGGGTCTGGGGGCTTTACCCCTCTGGGTCTGAGGACTTTACCCCTCTGGGTCTGAGGACTTTACCCCTCTGGGTCTGGGGGCTTTACCCCTCTGGGTCTGAGGACTTTACCCCTCTGGGTCTGAGGGCTTTACCCCTCTGGGTCTGAGGACTTTACCCCTCTGGGTCTGAGGGCTTTACCCCTCTGGGTCTGAAGACTTTACCCCTCTGGGTCTGAGGGCTTTACCCCTCTGGGTCTGAAGACTTTACCCCTCTGGGTCTGAGGACTTTACCCCTCTGGGTCTGAGGGCTTTACCCCTCTGGGTCTGAGGACTTTACCCCTCTGGGTCTGAGGACTTTACCCCTCTGGGTCTGAGGACTTTACCCCTCTGTGTCTGAGGGCTTTACCCCTCTGGGTCTGAGGACTTTACCCCTCTGGGTCTGAGGACTTTACACCTCTGGGTCTGAGGGCTTTACCCCTCTGGGTCTGAAGACTTTACCCCTCTGTGTCTGAGGGCTTTACCCCTCTGTGTCTGAGGACTGTACCCCTCTGGGTCTGAGGACTTTACCCCTCTGGGTCTGAGGACTTTACCCCTCTGTGTCTGAGGGCTTTACCCCTCTGGGTTTGAGGACTTTACCCCTCTGTGTCTGAGGACTTTACACCTCTGGGTCTGAGGGCTTTACCCCTCTGGGTCTGAAGACTTTACCCCTCTGGGTCTGAGGGCTTTACCCCTCTGTGTCTGGGGTCTTTACCCCTCTGGGTCTAAGGACTGTACCCCTCTGGGTTTGAGGACTTTACCCCTCTGGGTCTGGGGTCTTTACCCCTCTGGGTCTAAGGACTTTACCCCTCTGGGTCTGAGGGCTTTACCCCTCTGGGTCTGAGGACTTTACCCCTCTGGGTCTGAGGACTTTACCCCTCTGGGTCTGAGGGCTTTACCCCTCTGGGTCTGAGGACTTTACCCCTCTGGGTCTGAGGACCTTACCCCTCTGGGTTTGAGGACTTTACCCCTCTGTGTCTGAGGACTTTACACCTCTGGGTCTGGGGTCTTTACCCCTCTGGGTCTGAGGACTTTACCCCTCTGGGTCTGAGGGCTTTACCCCTCTGGGTCTGAAGACTTTACCCCTCTGGGTCTGAGGGCTTTACCCCTTTCGGTCTGTTCTCACTAATGTTTTTGTGGCCAAATGCCATCAGGTCCTCACAGAAGTGTTCTGTCATCTGCCGTAATTCCTTCACAGAAGAGTGGAGATGGTTATTGCTGTAAAGACCACTTTACTTCTGGTTAAACAGAAATGATTCGATGTGTAGAATAATGATGATACGGTGCATTTCTAACTGGAAATGAGTTATGATTTATGCTTATGTTTATTAAAATAATAACTAAATAAATGAATTAATAGAGTCCATTTCAGCCCATCGTCCTGTGTCTGTGTCGGTGTCTGTCAAGTGTCTAATTCCAGCCAAAATTCAGACCTCTGACTCAGCCCGTTTCCACATCTCCTCCGGCTAAAGAATCCATTTACCTCGGACACACACCTTTCCCTCCCAACATTTGACCTTTTTTCCGATTTCTCCCATCACCGTGGCAACGCTGAGAGGATTAGCATTGAGTCAGAAATTCACTCCGTGTCGGTGTGGACCATGAGGTGTGGGATGTTAAAGGAACATGTCAAATACAAACCAGGGAGCTGATATGTGGTTTAGCATCATGTGGTTTTGCTGAATTGTCCATAGTTGTCCATAGATGGCCTTAGGCTCATGTGCCGCTGCTCCATATAAAGATTTACAGATGTGTTTATAGCCAACAGCCTCAGGGCTTTTGTTACTGTGATGTGATGTGTTTAAAACTTTCTAATTATGTCTCTCTCTCTCTCTCCTTCCCTTTTTCCCTCCTACCCTTCACCAATGTCCCTCCTGCTTTATTCTTCCATCAGGTAAGAGAGCCTGCTCACACACACACACACACAGCTTCGGAAAGCCTTAGGTTCAATAAGACTGTTTTAATCAGCCTGGATCTAGTGTCTAAACTGGAGTTCTGGTTTTCCTCTTTTCAAAATAAGTGTCCTCTGTTTCCCTTGTGGACAGTAGGGGGCGTCATGCCTATATAAATCTATATAAGAATTCCTGTCTAAGAATTAAACAGCATATTTGAAATCTGTGCTAAAATATCAAGGCTCTTAGTGACAAAGGGTAACTCCACCCCTTAGCTTTAGCTAACTCTGCCTCTGAACTTTGGTGGGAGGGGCTTTTTGTGGGGGCGGAGCTCTGCTGCAAAGTTTTCTTAATTCCCATAATAATAGAATATTCCACTAATATGGCGTAGTGGAATTTGCATATTATGACATGTCATTGTACGTCATTCTGGGGATACACGAGATGAACCTGAGGGGGGCGCTGCAGAGTTGGAATTGACCACAATTATTTACATTTATTATTTTATTATTATAGAGCAACATACTTCTATTATAAAGTTACACTGGACTAACTTAAAGGTGCACTATCTACTTTCTGTCTGTGTTACCTGAGGTCACTCATCCCAAATCCTGCTCATATGTTAGTCATTCGGTCAAGGCGACCTCTAGTGGTCAAGCTGGTGAACCACAACAACACAGACGGCTGCTCAGTTCCCAAGTGCAGTTTTCCAAACGGTTTGTTCAGGCCCAGAATGCACTGATGCTGATGTTGTTGTTGAATGATATATTTTCATATTTCAGAGTTCATTTGTATGAGTTACAAAATGAAATGAAACCACACACTTTAATCATTTTAAATAAATCAGAGTCTGAGAGGATCGACTCCGTCTGGGGTCAGAGGAGGAACTCTTCTATCTGCAGTGAACCAGAGAAAACGAAGATGACCACTGAGACTACATTCTGATCCATCATCTTCTCTCTCTCTCTCTCTCTCTCTCTCTGACTCTGTTTTGTACTCTGTATCGCTCTCTCAGTCTATCACTTTCTCTCTCTGTCTCTCTCTCTCTCTCTCTCTCTCTCTCTCTCTGACTCTGTTTTGTACTCTGTATCGCTCTCTCAGTCTATCACTTTCTCTCTCTGTCTCTCTCTCTCTCTCTCTCTCTCTCTCTCTCTCTCTCTCTCTCTGACTCTGTTTTGTACTCTGTATCGCTCTCTCAGTCTATCACTTTCTCTCTCTGTCTCTCTCTCTCTCTCTCTCTCTCTCTCTCTCTCTGTGTGTGTGTGTGTGTTGTGCACCTCTTGCTCTAATGGAAGGTGCGCTGTTTTATGTGTGTGTGTGTGTGTGGGGGGGGGGGGGGGGGGGTTGTTGCCATAGTGACAGGCTTTGTGAGACGTGTTGGTTCATGAGGTAATGTAACCCAACCCTTGAGGTGGGCCCGATTTGTGTGTTGTGGTCAGATGGAATGTGTGTGTGTGAGAGAGAGACCCAGTTTCTGAGTGCTGACTTGGTTCAGCACCAGAGGATGTTCTCACTCTGAATCCCAGTGATAGCAGCCCCTCAGCAGCTCCTCTGTGTTTGGTCCTGATTCCAGAGCCATTTCCCCATCGTTTCCAAAACCAAGTGTTTAACTGCAGTGATTAAGTCTTGTTGAGTCTTTTTAAGTGATGTTCTTAAAAAACTGAAGTTCAGCGGTTCTGTTGCTACTTCTCCCGGTACCAAACCACCAACAACCAGGTACCTATCCCCGGCCCAGTGCTGGAGCGCCTTGGTTCTGATTTATGTGAAGGTTCTGCTCACACTCATTCCTCTCTGTGTTGGCTTTCACTTACACTGCACTGATGGTTGTGATGGACCGTGTGCGTGTGTGTTCGTGTGTGTGTGTGTGTGTGTGTGTTCGTGTGTGTGTGTGTGTGTGTGTGAGATGGCTGATGGAGGTCAGATGAATAGATGAGTTCAGACGGAGAGAAAAGTGCGACAAGAGAAGAGGCTGAAAACGCAGAACGATCAATGACTGCTGTCTGGTTTCCACACACACACACACACACAGAGAGAGAGAGAGAGAGAGAGAGAGAGAGAGAGAGAGAGAGAGAGAGAGAGAGAGAGAGAGAGAACTGTCATTATTGTTATACCACCCAAGAACAGTAACTTGAAATATTAAAATATTCATGTTAATATTATAACAACAACCTGGAATACCATAGCAGCCACCTAGGATAACATAGCAACCACCTGGGACACCATAGCAACCACTTAATCACATCTTGCTCTATGACAATCACTTTGCAGTTTCAGTAAATGCACTTATTATGATTATTATTGCTACAATTATTTATTAATTAGAATTAAACTATAATCGCCTGTATTCTTGGCTCAGGCGGTGCAGCACCGAGGCTCCAGCTGCTCGTCCTCCTTCCCGAGCCGCATGAGCACATTAATAATACATCCAAACCGATCAATAAAGAGGAGATCAATACATGCCAGTGTGTGTGTGTGTGTGTGTGTGTGTGTGTGTGTTATCAGATAGTATAGTGTACCTTGCTACAAACTACCAAACTCTTGCCATCACACCCTGATCTGAGACCAGTAAAAATAAAATAAAATAAAATAAACTCATATTTAAAAGTGGTATAAAATATCACTTCAAAATAAATGTTTACAGTTTATTGTTTGTTTTAA
>NW_027100830.1:0-62158 GCF_029633855.1 Hoplias malabaricus
ACATTTTATGCAGCAAAACATGTCCCTATATCTCAGCTTTGGGATGTGGTAGGGCAAAATTTACCACACCACTGTCTTCGTCAGGACCTCTCTGACACACGGTGTGGGTTTGAAGAAGAGCTGAGGAGGTCACATATTTCACCCAAAAAACACACTAAGGGGTACCCCTTTGTGTTTTTTAGACTCAATTTTTGACCGTCTCAGATTTCTTCCAAACTCATGGTGTTGATTAGGCAGGTCCTGACTTACACAAAGGTGTGATTATTTTCAGCCTATCTCATCCCAAAGCTGAGATATGAGGACAAACTTAACTGGGAATTTCTCTCAATAGGTCTATTGGTGTTGAATATATTGGAATTAAATTTATGAGCTTTTTATACGTCCAATACAGCAAAATATAGATGCAATGTAGGATATATTGGACTGACTAGGCTTTTCTGATTGCACCCTTCTACTCTTGTGTTTACCTAGCTTCACTGGAAGTAGGAATCCCATCATGAAATTTACAGTTATACATTTTATGCAGCAAAACATGTCCATTTATCTCAGCTTTGGGATGTGGTAGGGCAAAAATTACCACACCACTTTCTTCGTCAGGACCTCTCTGACACACGGTGTGGGTTTGAAGAAGAGCTGAGGAGGTCACATATTTCACCCAAAAAACACTAAGGGGTACCCCTTTGTGTTTTTTAGACTCAATTTTTGACCGTCTCAGATTTCTTCCAAACTCACGGTGTTGATTAGGCAGGTCCTGACTTACACAAAGGTGTGATTATTTTCAGCCTATCTCATCCCAAAGCTGAGATATGAGGACAAACTTAACTGGGAATTTCTCTCAATAGGTCTATTGGTGTTGAATATATTGGAATTAAATTTATGAGCTTTTTATATGTCCAATAAAGCAAAATACAGATGCAATGTAGGATATATTGGACTGACTAGGCTTTTCTGATCGCACCCTTCTACTCATGTGTTTACCTAGCTTCACTGGAAGTAGGAACCCCATCACGAAATTTACAGTTATACATTTTATGCAGCACAACATGTCCCTATATCTCAGCTTTGGGATGTGGTAGGGCAAAATTTACCACACCACTGTCTTCGTCAGGACCTTTCTGACACACGGTGTGGGTTTGAAGAAGAGCTGAGGAGGTCACAATTTTCACCCAAAAAACACACTAAGGGGTACCCCTTTGTGTTTTATAGACTGAATTTTTGACCGTCTCAGATTTCTTCCAAACTCACGGTGTTGATTAGGCAGGTCCTGACTTACACAAAGGTGTGATTATTTTCAGCCTATCTCATCCCAAAGCTGAGATATGAGGACAAACTTAACTGGGAATTTCTCTCAATAGGTTTATTGGTGTTGAATATATTGGAATTAAATTTATGAGCTTTTTATACGTCCAATAAAGCAAAATACACATGCAATGTAGGATATATTGGACTGACTAGGCTTTTCTGATTGCACCCACCTACTCTTGTGTTTACCTAGCTTCACTGGAAGTAGGAATCCCATCATGAAATTTACAGTTATACATTTTATGCAGCAAAACATGTCCCTATATCTCAGCTTTGGGATGTGGTAGGGCAAAATTTACCACACCACTGTCTTCGTCAGGACCTCTCTGACACACGGTGTGGGTTTGAAGAAGAGCTGAGGAGGTCACATATTTCACCCAAAAAACACACTAAGGGGTACCCCTTTGTGTTTTTTAGACTCAATTTTTGACCGTCTCAGATTTCTTCCAAACTCATGGTGTTGATTAGGCAGGTCCTGACTTACACAAAGGTGTGATTATTTTCAGCCTATCTCATCCCAAAGCTGAGATATGAGGACAAACTTAACTGGGAATTTCTCTCAATAGGTTTATTGGTGTTGAATATATTGGAATTAAATTTATGAGCTTTTTATACGTCCAATAAAGCAAAATACAGATGCAATGTAGGATATATTGGACTGACTAGGCTTTTCTGATCGCACCCATCTACTCTTGTGTTTACCTAGCTTCACTGGAAGTAGGAATCCCATCATGAAATTTACAGTTATACATTTTATGCAGCACAACATGTCCCTATATCTTAGCTTTGGGATGTGGTAGGGCAACAATTACCACACCCCTGTCTTCGTCAGGACCTCTCTGACACACGGTGTGGGTTTGAAGAAGATCTGAGGAGGTCACATATTTCACCCAAAAAAACACTAAGGGGTACCCCTTTGTGTTTTTTAGACTCAATTTTTGACCGTCTCAGATTTCTTCCAAACTCACGGTGTTGATTAGGCAGGTCCTGACTTACACAAAGGTGTGATTATTTTCAGCCTATCTCATCCCAAAGCTGAGATATGAGGACAAACTTAACTGGGAATTTCTCTCAATAGGTCTATTGGTGTTGAATATATTGGAATTAAATTTATGAGCTTTTTATATGTCCAATAAAGCAAAATACAGATGCAATGTAGGATATATTGGACTGACTAGGCTTTTCTGATCGCACCCTTCTACTCATGTGTTTACCTAGCTTCACTGGAAGTAGGAATCCCATCATGAAATTTACAGTTATACATTTCATGCAGCAAAACATGTCCCTATATCTCAGCTTTGGGATGTGATAGGGCAAAATTTACCACACCACTGTCTTCGTCAGGACCTCTCTGACACACGGTGTGGGTTTGAAGAAGAGCTGAGGAGGTCACATATTTCACCCAAAAAAACACTAAGGGGTACCCCTTTGTGTTTTTTAGACTCAATTTTTGACCGTCTCAGATTTCTTCCAAACTCACGGTGTTGATTAGGCAGGTCCTGACTTACACAAAGGTGTGATTATTTTCAGCCTATCTCATCCCAAAGCTGAGATATGAGGACAAACTTAACTGGGAATTTCTCTCAATAGGTCTATTGGTGTTGAATATATTGGAATTAAATTTATGAGCTTTTTATATGTCCAATAAAGCAAAATACAGATGCAATGTAGGATATATTGGACTGACTAGGCTTTTCTGATCGCACCCTTCTACTCATGTGTTTACCTAGCTTCACTGGAAGTAGGAACCCCATCACGAAATTTACAGTTATACATTTTATGCAGCACAACATGTCCCTATATCTCAGCTTTGGGATGTGGTAGGGCAAAATTTACCACACCACTGTCTTCGTCAGGACCTTTCTGACACACGGTGTGGGTTTGAAGAAGAGCTGAGGAGGTCACAATTTTCACCCAAAAAACACACTAAGGGGTACCCCTTTGTGTTTTATAGACTGAATTTTTGACCGTCTCAGATTTCTTCCAAACTCACGGTGTTGATTAGGCAGGTCCTGACTTACACAAAGGTGTGATTATTTTCAGCCTATCTCATCCCAAAGCTGAGATATGAGGACAAACTTAACTGGGAATTTCTCTCAATAGGTTTATTGGTGTTGAATATATTGGAATTAAATTTATGAGCTTTTTATACGTCCAATAAAGCAAAATACACATGCAATGTAGGATATATTGGACTGACTAGGCTTTTCTGATTGCACCCACCTACTCTTGTGTTTACCTAGCTTCACTGGAAGTAGGAATCCCATCATGAAATTTACAGTTATACATTTTATGCAGCAAAACATGTCCCTATATCTCAGCTTTGGGATGTGGTAGGGCAAAATTTACCACACCACTGTCTTCGTCAGGACCTCTCTGACACACGGTGTGGGTTTGAAGAAGAGCTGAGGAGGTCACATATTTCACCCAAAAAACACACTAAGGGGTACCCCTTTGTGTTTTTTAGACTCAATTTTTGACCGTCTCAGATTTCTTCCAAACTCATGGTGTTGATTAGGCAGGTCCTGACTTACACAAAGGTGTGATTATTTTCAGCCTATCTCATCCCAAAGCTGAGATATGAGGACAAACTTAACTGGGAATTTCTCTCAATAGGTTTATTGGTGTTGAATATATTGGAATTAAATTTATGAGCTTTTTATACGTCCAATAAAGCAAAATACAGATGCAATGTAGGATATATTGGACTGACTAGGCTTTTCTGATCGCACCCATCTACTCTTGTGTTTACCTAGCTTCACTGGAAGTAGGAATCCCATCATGAAATTTACAGTTATACATTTTATGCAGCACAACATGTCCCTATATCTTAGCTTTGGGATGTGGTAGGGCAACAATTACCACACCCCTGTCTTCGTCAGGACCTCTCTGACACACGGTGTGGGTTTGAAGAAGATCTGAGGAGGTCACATATTTCACCCAAAAAAACACTAAGGGGTACCCCTTTGTGTTTTTTTAGACTCAATTTTTGACCGTCTCAGATTTCTTCCAAACTCACGGTGTTGATTAGGCAGGTCCTGACTTACACAAAGGTGTGATTATTTTCAGCCTATTTCATCCCAAAGCTGAGATATGAGGACAAACTTAACTGGGATTTTCTCTCAATAGGTTTATTGGTGTTGAATATATTGGAATTAAATTTATGAGCTTTTTATACGTCCAATAAAGCAAAATACAGATGCAATGTAGGATATATTGAACTGACTAGGCTTTTCTGATCGCACCCTTCTACTCATGTGTTTACCTAGCTTCACTGGAAGTAGGAATCCCATCATGAAATTTACAGTTATACATTTTATGCAGCACAACATGTCCCTATATCTCAGCTTTGGGATGTGATAGGGCAACAATTACCACACCACTGTCTTTGTCAGGACCTCTCTGACACACGGTGTGGGTTTGAAGAAGATCTGAGGAGGTCACATATTTCACCCAAAAAAACACTAAGGGGTACCCCTTTGTGTTTTTTAGACTCAATTTTTGACCGTCTCAGATTTCTTCCAAACTCACGGTGTTGATTAGGCAGGTCCTGACTTACACAAAGGTGTGATTATTTTCAGCCTATCTCATCCCAAAGCTGAGATATGAGGACAAACTTAACTGGGAATTTCTCTCAATAGGTCTATTGGTGTTGAATATATTGGAATTAAATTTATGAGCTTTTTATATGTCCAATAAAGCAAAATACAGATGCAATGTAGGATATATTGGACTGACTAGGCTTTTCTGATCGCACCCTTCTACTCATGTGTTTACCTAGCTTCACTGGAAGTAGGAATCCCATCATGAAATTTACAGTTATACATTTCATGCAGCAAAACATGTCCCTATATCTCAGCTTTGGGATGTGATAGGGCAAAATTTACCACACCACTGTCTTCGTCAGGACCTCTCTGACACACGGTGTGGGTTTGAAGAAGAGCTGAGGAGGTCACATATTTCACCCAAAAAAACACTAAGGGGTACCCCTTTGTGTTTTTTAGACTCAATTTTTGACCGTCTCAGATTTCTTCCAAACTCACGGTGTTGATTAGGCAGGTCCTGACTTACACAAAGGTGTGATTATTTTCAGCCTATCTCATCCCAAAGCTGAGATATGAGGACAAACTTAACTGGGAATTTCTCTCAATAGGTCTATTGGTGTTGAATATATTGGAATTAAATTTATGAGCTTTTTATATGTCCAATAAAGCAAAATACAGATGCAATGTAGGATATATTGGACTGACTAGGCTTTTCTGATCGCACCCTTCTACTCATGTGTTTACCTAGCTTCACTGGAAGTAGGAACCCCATCACGAAATTTACAGTTATACATTTTATGCAGCACAACATGTCCCTATATCTCAGCTTTGGGATGTGGTAGGGCAAAATTTACCACACCACTGTCTTCGTCAGGACCTCTCTGACACACGGTGTGGGTTTGAAGAAGAGCTGAGGAGGTCACAATTTTCACCCAAAAAACACACTAAGGGGTACCCCTTTGTGTTTTATAGACTGAATTTTTGACCGTCTCAGATTTCTTCCAAACTCACGGTGTTGATTAGGCAGGTCCTGACTTACACAAAGGTGTGATTATTTTCAGCCTATCTCATCCCAAAGCTGAGATATGAGGACAAACTTAACTGGGAATTTCTCTCAATAGGTTTATTGGTGTTGAATATATTGGAATTAAATTTATGAGCTTTTTATACGTCCAATAAAGCAAAATACACATGCAATGTAGGATATATTGGACTGACTAGGCTTTTCTGATTGCACCCACCTACTCTTGTGTTTACCTAGCTTCACTGGAAGTAGGAATCCCATCATGAAATTTACAGTTATACATTTTATGCAGCAAAACATGTCCCTATATCTCAGCTTTGGGATGTGGTAGGGCAACAATTACCACACCACTGTCTTCGTCAGGACCTCTCTGACACACGGTGTGGGTTTGAAGAAGATCTGAGGAGGTCACATATTTCACCCAAAAAAACACTAAGGGGTACCCCTTTGTGTTTTTTAGACTCAATTTTTGACCGTCTCAGATTTCTTCCAAACTCACGGTGTTGATTAGGCAGGTCCTGACTTACACAAAGGTGTGATTATTTTCAGCCTATCTCATCCCAAAGCTGAGATATGAGGACAAACTTAACTGGGAATTTCTCTCAATAGGTCTATTGGTGTTGAATATATTGGAATTAAATTTATGAGCTTTTTATATGTCCAATAAAGCAAAATACAGATGCAATGTAGGATATATTGGACTGACTAGGCTTTTCTGATCGCACCCTTCTACTCATGTGTTTACCTAGCTTCACTGGAAGTAGGAATCCCATCATGAAATTTACAGTTATACATTTCATGCAGCAAAACATGTCCCTATATCTCAGCTTTGGGATGTGATAGGGCAAAATTTACCACACCACTGTCTTCGTCAGGACCTCTCTGACACACGGTGTGGGTTTGAAGAAGAGCTGAGGAGGTCACATATTTCACCCAAAAAAACACTAAGGGGTACCCCTTTGTGTTTTTTAGACTCAATTTTTGACCGTCTCAGATTTCTTCCAAACTCACGGTGTTGATTAGGCAGGTCCTGACTTACACAAAGGTGTGATTATTTTCAGCCTATCTCATCCCAAAGCTGAGATATGAGGACAAACTTAACTGGGAATTTCTCTCAATAGGTCTATTGGTGTTGAATATATTGGAATTAAATTTATGAGCTTTTTATATGTCCAATAAAGCAAAATACAGATGCAATGTAGGATATATTGGACTGACTAGGCTTTTCTGATCGCACCCTTCTACTCATGTGTTTACCTAGCTTCACTGGAAGTAGGAACCCCATCACGAAATTTACAGTTATACATTTTATGCAGCACAACATGTCCCTATATCTCAGCTTTGGGATGTGGTAGGGCAAAATTTACCACACCACTGTCTTCGTCAGGACCTTTCTGACACACGGTGTGGGTTTGAAGAAGAGCTGAGGAGGTCACAATTTTCACCCAAAAAACACACTAAGGGGTACCCCTTTGTGTTTTATAGACTGAATTTTTGACCGTCTCAGATTTCTTCCAAACTCACGGTGTTGATTAGGCAGGTCCTGACTTACACAAAGGTGTGATTATTTTCAGCCTATCTCATCCCAAAGCTGAGATATGAGGACAAACTTAACTGGGAATTTCTCTCAATAGGTTTATTGGTGTTGAATATATTGGAATTAAATTTATGAGCTTTTTATACGTCCAATAAAGCAAAATACACATGCAATGTAGGATATATTGGACTGACTAGGCTTTTCTGATTGCACCCACCTACTCTTGTGTTTACCTAGCTTCACTGGAAGTAGGAATCCCATCATGAAATTTACAGTTATACATTTTATGCAGCAAAACATGTCCCTATATCTCAGCTTTGGGATGTGGTAGGGCAAAATTTACCACACCACTGTCTTCGTCAGGACCTCTCTGACACACGGTGTGGGTTTGAAGAAGAGCTGAGGAGGTCACATATTTCACCCAAAAAACACACTAAGGGGTACCCCTTTGTGTTTTTTTAGACTCAATTTTTGACCGTCTCAGATTTCTTCCAAACTCACGGTGTTGATTAGGCAGGTCCTGACTTACACAAAGGTGTGATTATTTTCAGCCTATTTCATCCCAAAGCTGAGATATGAGGACAAACTTAACTGGGATTTTCTCTCAATAGGTTTATTGGTGTTGAATATATTGGAATTAAATTTATGAGCTTTTTATACGTCCAATAAAGCAAAATACAGATGCAATGTAGGATATATTGAACTGACTAGGCTTTTCTGATCGCACCCTTCTACTCATGTGTTTACCTAGCTTCACTGGAAGTAGGAATCCCATCATGAAATTTACAGTTATACATTTTATGCAGCACAACATGTCCCTATATCTCAGCTTTGGGATGTGATAGGGCAACAATTACCACACCACTGTCTTTGTCAGGACCTCTCTGACACACGGTGTGGGTTTGAAGAAGATCTGAGGAGGTCACATATTTCACCCAAAAAAACACTAAGGGGTACCCCTTTGTGTTTTTTTAGACTAAATTTTTGACCGTCTCAGATTTCTTCCAAACTCACGATGTTGATTAGGCAGGTCCTGACTTACACAAAGGTGTGATTATGTTCAGCCTATCTCATCCCAAAGCTGAAATATGAGGACAAACTTAACTGGGAATTTCTCTCAATAGGTCTATTGGTGTTGAATATATTGGAATTAAATTCATGAGCTTTTTATATGTCCAATAAAGCAAAATACAGATGCAATGTAGGATATATTGGACTGACTAGGCTTTTCTGATCGCACCCTTCTACTCATGTGTTTACCTAGCTTCACTGGAAGTAGGAACCCCATCACGAAATTTACAGTTATACATTTTATGCAGCACAACATGTCCCTATATCTCAGCTTTGGGATGTGGTAGGGCAAAATTTACCACACCACTGTCTTCGTCAGGACCTTTCTGACACACGGTGTGGGTTTGAAGAAGAGCTGAGGAGGTCACAATTTTCACCCAAAAAACACACTAAGGGGTACCCCTTTGTGTTTTATAGACTGAGTTTTTGACCGTCTCAGATTTCTTCCAAACTCACGGTGTTGATTAGGCAGGTCCTGACTTACACAAAGGTGTGATTATTTTCAGCCTATCTCATCCCAAAGCTGAGATATGAGGACAAACTTAACTGGGAATTTCTCTCAATAGGTTTATTGGTGTTGAATATATTGGAATTAAATTTATGAGCTTTTTATACGTCCAATAAAGCAAAATACACATGCAATGTAGGATATATTGGACTGGCTAGGCTTTTCTGATTGCACCCACCTACTCTTGTGTTTACCTAGCTTCACTGGAAGTAGGAATCCCATCATGAAATTTACAGTTATACATTTCATGCAGCAAAACATGTCCCTATATCTCAGCTTTGGGATGTGGTAGGGCAAAATTTACCACACCACTGTCTTCGTCAGGACCTCTCTGACACACGGTGTGGGTTTGAAGAAGAGCTGAGGAGGTCACATATTTCACCCAAAAAAACACTAAGTGGTACCCCTTTGTGTTTTTTAGACTCAATTTTTGACCGTCTCAGATTTCTTCCAAACTCACGGTGTTGATTAGGCAGGTCCTGACTTACACAAAGGTGTGATTATTTTCAGCCTATCTCATCCCAAAGCTGAGATATGAGGACAAACTTAACTGGGAATTTCTCTCAATAGGTTTATTGGTATTGAATATATTGGAATTAAATTTATGAGCTTTTTATACGTCCAAGAAAGCAAAATACACATATAATGTAGGATATATTGGACTGACTAGGCTTTTCTGATCGCACCCACCTACTCTTGTGTTTACCTAGCTTCACTGGAAGTAGGAATCCCATCATGAAATTTACAGTTATACATTTCATGCAGCAAAACATGTCCCTATATCTCAGCTTTGGGATGTGATAGGGCAAAATTTACCACACCACTGTCTTCGTCAGGACCTCTCTGACACACGGTGTGGGTTTGAAGAAGAGCTGAGGAGGTCACATATTTCACCCAAAAAAACACTAAGGGGTACCCCTTTGTGTTTTTTAGACTCAATTTTTGACCGTCTCAGATTTCTTCCAAACTCACGGTGTTGATTAGGCAGGTCCTGACTTACACAAAGGTGTGATTATTTTCAGCCTATCTCATCCCAAAGCTGAGATATGAGGACAAACTTAACTGGGAATTTCTCTCAATAGGTCTATTGGTGTTGAATATATTGGAATTAAATTTATGAGCTTTTTATATGTCCAATAAAGCAAAATACAGATGCAATGTAGGATATATTGGACTGACTAGGCTTTTCTGATCGCACCCTTCTACTCATGTGTTTACCTAGCTTCACTGGAAGTAGGAACCCCATCACGAAATTTACAGTTATACATTTTATGCAGCACAACATGTCCCTATATCTCAGCTTTGGGATGTGATAGGGCAACAATTACCACACCACTGTCTTTGTCAGGACCTCTCTGACACACGGTGTGGGTTTGAAGAAGATCTGAGGAGGTCACATATTTCACCCAAAAAAACAGTAAGGGGTACCCCTTTGTGTTTTTTTAGACTCAATTTTTGACCATCTCAGATTTCTTCCAAACTCACGGTGTTGATTAGGCAGGTCCTGACTTACACAAAGGTGTGATTATTTTCAGCCTATCTCATCCCAAAGCTGAGATATGAGGACAAACTTAACTGGGAATTTCTCTCAATAGGTTTATTGGTGTTGAATATATTGGAATTAAATTTATGAGCTTTTTATACGTCCAATAAAGCAAAATACACATGCAATGTAGGATATATTGGACTGACTAGGCTTTTCTGATTGCACCCACCTACTCTTGTGTTTACCTAGCTTCACTGGAAGTAGGAATCCCATCATGAAATTTACAGTTATACATTTTATGCAGCAAAACATGTCCCTATATCTCAGCTTTGGGATGTGGTAGGGCAAAATTTACCACACCACTGTCTTCGTCAGGACCTCTCTGACACACGGTGTGGGTTTGAAGAAGAGCTGAGGAGGTCACATATTTCACCCAAAAAACACACTAAGGGGTACCCCTTTGTGTTTTTTAGACTCAATTTTTGACCGTCTCAGATTTCTTCCAAACTCACGGTGTTGATTAGGCAGGTCCTGACTTACACAAAGGTGTGATTATTTTCAGCCTATCTCATCCCAAAGCTGAGATATGAGGACAAACTTAACTGGGAATTTCTCTCAATAGGTCTATTGGTGTTGAATATATTGGAATTAAATTTATGAGCTTTTTATATGTCCAATAAAGCAAAATACAGATGCAATGTAGGATATATTGGACTGACTAGGCTTTTCTGATCGCACCCTTCTACTCATGTGTTTACCTAGCTTCACTGGAAGTAGGAATCCCATCATGAAATTTACAGTTATACATTTCATGCAGCAAAACATGTCCCTATATCTCAGCTTTGGGATGTGATAGGGCAAAATTTACCACACCACTGTCTTCGTCAGGACCTCTCTGACACACGGTGTGGGTTTGAAGAAGAGCTGAGGAGGTCACATATTTCACCCAAAAAAACACTAAGGGGTACCCCTTTGTGTTTTTTAGACTCAATTTTTGACCGTCTCAGATTTCTTCCAAACTCACGGTGTTGATTAGGCAGGTCCTGACTTACACAAAGGTGTGATTATTTTCAGCCTATCTCATCCCAAAGCTGAGATATGAGGACAAACTTAACTGGGAATTTCTCTCAATAGGTCTATTGGTGTTGAATATATTGGAATTAAATTTATGAGCTTTTTATATGTCCAATAAAGCAAAATACAGATGCAATGTAGGATAAATTGGACTGACTAGGCTTTTCTGATCGCACCCTTCTACTCATGTGTTTACCTAGCTTCACTGGAAGTAGGAACCCCATCACGAAATTTACAGTTATACATTTTATGCAGCACAACATGTCCCTATATCTCAGCTTTGGGATGTGGTAGGGCAAAATTTACCACACCACTGTCTTCGTCAGGACCTTTCTGACACACGGTGTGGGTTTGAAGAAGAGCTGAGGAGGTCACAATTTTCACCCAAAAAACACACTAAGGGGTACCCCTTTGTGTTTTATAGACTGAATTTTTGACCGTCTCAGATTTCTTCCAAACTCACGGTGTTGATTAGGCAGGTCCTGACTTACACAAAGGTGTGATTATTTTCAGCCTATCTCATCCCAAAGCTGAGATATGAGGACAAACTTAACTGGGAATTTCTCTCAATAGGTTTATTGGTGTTGAATATATTGGAATTAAATTTATGAGCTTTTTATACGTCCAATAAAGCAAAATACACATGCAATGTAGGATATATTGGACTGACTAGGCTTTTCTGATTGCACCCACCTACTCTTGTGTTTACCTAGCTTCACTGGAAGTAGGAATCCCATCATGAAATTTACAGTTATACATTTTATGCAGCAAAACATGTCCCTATATCTCAGCTTTGGGATGTGGTAGGGCAAAATTTACCACACCACTGTCTTCGTCAGGACCTCTCTGACACACGGTGTGGGTTTGAAGAAGAGCTGAGGAGGTCACATATTTCACCCAAAAAACACACTAAGGGGTACCCCTTTGTGTTTTTTAGACTCAATTTTTGACCGTCTCAGATTTCTTCCAAACTCATGGTGTTGATTAGGCAGGTCCTGACTTACACAAAGGTGTGATTATTTTCAGCCTATCTCATCCCAAAGCTGAGATATGAGGACAAACTTAACTGGGAATTTCTCTCAATAGGTTTATTGGTGTTGAATATATTGGAATTAAATTTATGAGCTTTTTATACGTCCAATAAAGCAAAATACAGATGCAATGTAGGATATATTGGACTGACTAGGCTTTTCTGATCGCACCCATCTACTCTTGTGTTTACCTAGCTTCACTGGAAGTAGGAATCCCATCATGAAATTTACAGTTATACATTTTATGCAGCACAACATGTCCCTATATCTTAGCTTTGGGATGTGGTAGGGCAACAATTACCACACCCCTGTCTTCGTCAGGACCTCTCTGACACACGGTGTGGGTTTGAAGAAGATCTGAGGAGGTCACATATTTCACCCAAAAAAACACTAAGGGGTACCCCTTTGTGTTTTTTTAGACTCAATTTTTGACCGTCTCAGATTTCTTCCAAACTCACGGTGTTGATTAGGCAGGTCCTGACTTACACAAAGGTGTGATTATTTTCAGCCTATTTCATCCCAAAGCTGAGATATGAGGACAAACTTAACTGGGATTTTCTCTCAATAGGTTTATTGGTGTTGAATATATTGGAATTAAATTTATGAGCTTTTTATACGTCCAATAAAGCAAAATACAGATGCAATGTAGGATATATTGAACTGACTAGGCTTTTCTGATCGCACCCTTCTACTCATGTGTTTACCTAGCTTCACTGGAAGTAGGAATCCCATCATGAAATTTACAGTTATACATTTTATGCAGCACAACATGTCCCTATATCTCAGCTTTGGGATGTGATAGGGCAACAATTACCACACCACTGTCTTTGTCAGGACCTCTCTGACACACGGTGTGGGTTTGAAGAAGATCTGAGGAGGTCACATATTTCACCCAAAAAAACACTAAGGGGTACCCCTTTGTGTTTTTTAGACTCAATTTTTGACCGTCTCAGATTTCTTCCAAACTCACGGTGTTGATTAGGCAGGTCCTGACTTACACAAAGGTGTGATTATTTTCAGCCTATCTCATCCCAAAGCTGAGATATGAGGACAAACTTAACTGGGAATTTCTCTCAATAGGTCTATTGGTGTTGAATATATTG
Source organism: Hoplias malabaricus (assembly GCF_029633855.1). Classification (NCBI taxonomy): domain Eukaryota; kingdom Metazoa; phylum Chordata; class Actinopteri; order Characiformes; family Erythrinidae; genus Hoplias; species Hoplias malabaricus. The sequence continues at coordinate 13,682 of NW_027100830.1, forward strand.
GAATTAAATTTATGAGCTTTTTATATGTCCAATAAAGCAAAATACAGATGCAATGTAGGATATATTGGACTGACTAGGCTTTTCTGATCGCACCCTTCTACTCATGTGTTTACCTAGCTTCACTGGAAGTAGGAATCCCATCATGAAATTTACAGTTATACATTTCATGCAGCAAAACATGTCCCTATATCTCAGCTTTGGGATGTGATAGGGCAAAATTTACCACACCACTGTCTTCGTCAGGACCTCTCTGACACACGGTGTGGGTTTGAAGAAGAGCTGAGGAGGTCACATATTTCACCCAAAAAAACACTAAGGGGTACCCCTTTGTGTTTTTTAGACTCAATTTTTGACCGTCTCAGATTTCTTCCAAACTCACGGTGTTGATTAGGCAGGTCCTGACTTACACAAAGGTGTGATTATTTTCAGCCTATCTCATCCCAAAGCTGAGATATGAGGACAAACTTAACTGGGAATTTCTCTCAATAGGTCTATTGGTGTTGAATATATTGGAATTAAATTTATGAGCTTTTTATATGTCCAATAAAGCAAAATACAGATGCAATGTAGGATATATTGGACTGACTAGGCTTTTCTGATCGCACCCTTCTACTCATGTGTTTACCTAGCTTCACTGGAAGTAGGAACCCCATCACGAAATTTACAGTTATACATTTTATGCAGCACAACATGTCCCTATATCTCAGCTTTGGGATGTGGTAGGGCAAAATTTACCACACCACTGTCTTCGTCAGGACCTTTCTGACACACGGTGTGGGTTTGAAGAAGAGCTGAGGAGGTCACAATTTTCACCCAAAAAACACACTAAGGGGTACCCCTTTGTGTTTTATAGACTGAATTTTTGACCGTCTCAGATTTCTTCCAAACTCACGGTGTTGATTAGGCAGGTCCTGACTTACACAAAGGTGTGATTATTTTCAGCCTATCTCATCCCAAAGCTGAGATATGAGGACAAACTTAACTGGGAATTTCTCTCAATAGGTTTATTGGTGTTGAATATATTGGAATTAAATTTATGAGCTTTTTATACGTCCAATAAAGCAAAATACACATGCAATGTAGGATATATTGGACTGACTAGGCTTTTCTGATTGCACCCACCTACTCTTGTGTTTACCTAGCTTCACTGGAAGTAGGAATCCCATCATGAAATTTACAGTTATACATTTTATGCAGCAAAACATGTCCCTATATCTCAGCTTTGGGATGTGGTAGGGCAAAATTTACCACACCACTGTCTTCGTCAGGACCTCTCTGACACACGGTGTGGGTTTGAAGAAGAGCTGAGGAGGTCACATATTTCACCCAAAAAACACACTAAGGGGTACCCCTTTGTGTTTTTTAGACTCAATTTTTGACCGTCTCAGATTTCTTCCAAACTCATGGTGTTGATTAGGCAGGTCCTGACTTACACAAAGGTGTGATTATTTTCAGCCTATCTCATCCCAAAGCTGAGATATGAGGACAAACTTAACTGGGAATTTCTCTCAATAGGTTTATTGGTGTTGAATATATTGGAATTAAATTTATGAGCTTTTTATACGTCCAATAAAGCAAAATACAGATGCAATGTAGGATATATTGGACTGACTAGGCTTTTCTGATCGCACCCATCTACTCTTGTGTTTACCTAGCTTCACTGGAAGTAGGAATCCCATCATGAAATTTACAGTTATACATTTTATGCAGCACAACATGTCCCTATATCTTAGCTTTGGGATGTGGTAGGGCAACAATTACCACACCCCTGTCTTCGTCAGGACCTCTCTGACACACGGTGTGGGTTTGAAGAAGATCTGAGGAGGTCACATATTTCACCCAAAAAAACACTAAGGGGTACCCCTTTGTGTTTTTTTAGACTCAATTTTTGACCGTCTCAGATTTCTTCCAAACTCACGGTGTTGATTAGGCAGGTCCTGACTTACACAAAGGTGTGATTATTTTCAGCCTATTTCATCCCAAAGCTGAGATATGAGGACAAACTTAACTGGGATTTTCTCTCAATAGGTTTATTGGTGTTGAATATATTGGAATTAAATTTATGAGCTTTTTATACGTCCAATAAAGCAAAATACAGATGCAATGTAGGATATATTGAACTGACTAGGCTTTTCTGATCGCACCCTTCTACTCATGTGTTTACCTAGCTTCACTGGAAGTAGGAATCCCATCATGAAATTTACAGTTATACATTTTATGCAGCACAACATGTCCCTATATCTCAGCTTTGGGATGTGATAGGGCAACAATTACCACACCACTGTCTTTGTCAGGACCTCTCTGACACACGGTGTGGGTTTGAAGAAGATCTGAGGAGGTCACATATTTCACCCAAAAAAACACTAAGGGGTACCCCTTTGTGTTTTTTAGACTCAATTTTTGACCGTCTCAGATTTCTTCCAAACTCACGGTGTTGATTAGGCAGGTCCTGACTTACACAAAGGTGTGATTATTTTCAGCCTATCTCATCCCAAAGCTGAGATATGAGGACAAACTTAACTGGGAATTTCTCTCAATAGGTCTATTGGTGTTGAATATATTGGAATTAAATTTATGAGCTTTTTATATGTCCAATAAAGCAAAATACAGATGCAATGTAGGATATATTGGACTGACTAGGCTTTTCTGATCGCACCCTTCTACTCATGTGTTTACCTAGCTTCACTGGAAGTAGGAATCCCATCATGAAATTTACAGTTATACATTTCATGCAGCAAAACATGTCCCTATATCTCAGCTTTGGGATGTGATAGGGGAAAATTTACCACACCACTGTCTTCGTCAGGACCTCTCTGACACACGGTGTGGGTTTGAAGAAGAGCTGAGGAGGTCACATATTTCACCCAAAAAAACACTAAGGGGTACCCCTTTGTGTTTTTTAGACTCAATTTTTGACCGTCTCAGATTTCTTCCAAACTCACGGTGTTGATTAGGCAGGTCCTGACTTACACAAAGGTGTGATTATTTTCAGCCTATCTCATCCCAAAGCTGAGATATGAGGACAAACTTAACTGGGAATTTCTCTCAATAGGTCTATTGGTGTTGAATATATTGGAATTAAATTTATGAGCTTTTTATATGTCCAATAAAGCAAAATACAGATGCAATGTAGGATATATTGGACTGACTAGGCTTTTCTGATCGCACCCTTCTACTCATGTGTTTACCTAGCTTCACTGGAAGTAGGAACCCCATCACGAAATTTACAGTTATACATTTTATGCAGCACAACATGTCCCTATATCTCAGCTTTGGGATGTGGTAGGGCAAAATTTACCACACCACTGTCTTCGTCAGGACCTTTCTGACACACGGTGTGGGTTTGAAGAAGAGCTGAGGAGGTCACAATTTTCACCCAAAAAACACACTAAGGGGTACCCCTTTGTGTTTTATAGACTGAATTTTTGACCGTCTCAGATTTCTTCCAAACTCACGGTGTTGATTAGGCAGGTCCTGACTTACACAAAGGTGTGATTATTTTCAGCCTATCTCATCCCAAAGCTGAGATATGAGGACAAACTTAACTGGGAATTTCTCTCAATAGGTTTATTGGTGTTGAATATATTAGAATTAAATTTATGAGCTTTTTATACGTCCAATAAAGCAAAATACACATGCAATGTAGGATATATTGGACTGACTAGGCTTTTCTGATTGCACCCACCTACTCTTGTGTTTACCTAGCTTCACTGGAAGTAGGAATCCCATCATGAAATTTACAGTTATACATTTTATGCAGCAAAACATGTCCCTATATCTCAGCTTTGGGATGTGGTAGGGCAAAATTTACCACACCACTGTCTTCGTCAGGACCTCTCTGACACACGGTGTGGGTTTGAAGAAGAGCTGAGGAGGTCACATATTTCACCCAAAAAACACACTAAGGGGTACCCCTTTGTGTTTTTTAGACTCAATTTTTGACCGTCTCAGATTTCTTCCAAACTCATGGTGTTGATTAGGCAGGTCCTGACTTACACAAAGGTGTGATTATTTTCAGCCTATCTCATCCCAAAGCTGAGATATGAGGACAAACTTAACTGGGAATTTCTCTCAATAGGTTTATTGGTGTTGAATATATTGGAATTAAATTTATGAGCTTTTTATACGTCCAATAAAGCAAAATACAGATGCAATGTAGGATATATTGGACTGACTAGGCTTTTCTGATCGCACCCATCTACTCTTGTGTTTACCTAGCTTCACTGGAAGTAGGAATCCCATCATGAAATTTACAGTTATACATTTTATGCAGCACAACATGTCCCTATATCTTAGCTTTGGGATGTGGTAGGGCAACAATTACCACACCCCTGTCTTCGTCAGGACCTCTCTGACACACGGTGTGGGTTTGAAGAAGATCTGAGGAGGTCACATATTTCACCCAAAAAAACACTAAGGGGTACCCCTTTGTGTTTTTTTAGACTCAATTTTTGACCGTCTCAGATTTCTTCCAAACTCACGGTGTTGATTAGGCAGGTCCTGACTTACACAAAGGTGTGATTATTTTCAGCCTATTTCATCCCAAAGCTGAGATATGAGGACAAACTTAACTGGGATTTTCTCTCAATAGGTTTATTGGTGTTGAATATATTGGAATTAAATTTATGAGCTTTTTATACGTCCAATAAAGCAAAATACAGATGCAATGTAGGATATATTGAACTGACTAGGCTTTTCTGATCGCACCCTTCTACTCATGTGTTTACCTAGCTTCACTGGAAGTAGGAATCCCATCATGAAATTTACAGTTATACATTTTATGCAGCACAACATGTCCCTATATCTCAGCTTTGGGATGTGATAGGGCAACAATTACCACACCACTGTCTTTGTCAGGACCTCTCTGACACACGGTGTGGGTTTGAAGAAGATCTGAGGAGGTCACATATTTCACCCAAAAAAACACTAAGGGGTACCCCTTTGTGTTTTTTTAGACTAAATTTTTGACCGTCTCAGATTTCTTCCAAACTCACGATGTTGATTAGGCAGGTCCTGACTTACACAAAGGTGTGATTATGTTCAGCCTATCTCATCCCAAAGCTGAAATATGAGGACAAACTTAACTGGGAATTTCTCTCAATAGGTCTATTGGTGTTGAATATATTGGAATTAAATTTATGAGCTTTTTATATGTCCAATAAAGCAAAATACAGATGCAATGTAGGATATATTGGACTGACTAGGCTTTTCTGATCGCACCCTTCTACTCATGTGTTTACCTAGCTTCACTGGAAGTAGGAACCCCATCACGAAATTTACAGTTATACATTTTATGCAGCACAACATGTCCCTATATCTCAGCTTTGGGATGTGGTAGGGCAAAATTTACCACACCACTGTCTTCGTCAGGACCTTTCTGACACACGGTGTGGGTTTGAAGAAGAGCTGAGGAGGTCACAATTTTCACCCAAAAAACACACTAAGGGGTACCCCTTTGTGTTTTATAGACTGAATTTTTGACCGTCTCAGATTTCTTCCAAACTCACGGTGTTGATTAGGCAGGTCCTGACTTACACAAAGGTGTGATTATTTTCAGCCTATCTCATCCCAAAGCTGAGATATGAGGACAAACTTAACTGGGAATTTCTCTCAATAGGTTTATTGGTGTTGAATATATTGGAATTAAATTTATGAGCTTTTTATACGTCCAATAAAGCAAAATACACATGCAATGTAGGATATATTGGACTGGCTAGGCTTTTCTGATTGCACCCACCTACTCTTGTGTTTACCTAGCTTCACTGGAAGTAGGAATCCCATCATGAAATTTACAGTTATACATTTCATGCAGCAAAACATGTCCCTATATCTCAGCTTTGGGATGTGGTAGGGCAAAATTTACCACACCACTGTCTTCGTCAGGACCTCTCTGACACACGGTGTGGGTTTGAAGAAGAGCTGAGGAGGTCACATATTTCACCCAAAAAAACACTAAGTGGTACCCCTTTGTGTTTTTTAGACTCAATTTTTGACCGTCTCAGATTTCTTCCAAACTCACGGTGTTGATTAGGCAGGTCCTGACTTACACAAAGGTGTGATTATTTTCAGCCTATCTCATCCCAAAGCTGAGATATGAGGACAAACTTAACTGGGAATTTCTCTCAATAGGTTTATTGGTATTGAATATATTGGAATTAAATTTATGAGCTTTTTATACGTCCAAGAAAGCAAAATACACATATAATGTAGGATATATTGGACTGACTAGGCTTTTCTGATCGCACCCACCTACTCTTGTGTTTACCTAGCTTCACTGGAAGTAGGAATCCCATCATGAAATTTACAGTTATACATTTCATGCAGCAAAACATGTCCCTATATCTCAGCTTTGGGATGTGATAGGGCAAAATTTACCACACCACTGTCTTCGTCAGGACCTCTCTGACACACGGTGTGGGTTTGAAGAAGAGCTGAGGAGGTCACATATTTCACCCAAAAAAACACTAAGGGGTACCCCTTTGTGTTTTTTAGACTCAATTTTTGACCGTCTCAGATTTCTTCCAAACTCACGGTGTTGATTAGGCAGGTCCTGACTTACACAAAGGTGTGATTATTTTCAGCCTATCTCATCCCAAAGCTGAGATATGAGGACAAACTTAACTGGGAATTTCTCTCAATAGGTCTATTGGTGTTGAATATATTGGAATTAAATTTATGAGCTTTTTATATGTCCAATAAAGCAAAATACAGATGCAATGTAGGATATATTGGACTGACTAGGCTTTTCTGATCGCACCCTTCTACTCATGTGTTTACCTAGCTTCACTGGAAGTAGGAACCCCATCACGAAATTTACAGTTATACATTTTATGCAGCACAACATGTCCCTATATCTCAGCTTTGGGATGTGATAGGGCAACAATTACCACACCACTGTCTTTGTCAGGACCTCTCTGACACACGGTGTGGGTTTGAAGAAGATCTGAGGAGGTCACATATTTCACCCAAAAAAACAGTAAGGGGTACCCCTTTGTGTTTTTTTAGACTCAATTTTTGACCATCTCAGATTTCTTCCAAACTCACGGTGTTGATTAGGCAGGTCCTGACTTACACAAAGGTGTGATTATTTTCAGCCTATCTCATCCCAAAGCTGAGATATGAGGACAAACTTAACTGGGATTTTCTCTCAATAGGTCTATTGGTGTTGAATATATTGGAATTAAATTTATGAGCTTTTTATATGTCCAATAAAGCAAAATACAGATGCAATGTAGGATATATTGGACTGACTAGGCTTTTCTGATCGCACCCACCTACTCTTGTGTTTACCTAGCCTCACTGGAAGTAGGAATCCCATCATGAAATTTACAGTTATACATTTCATGCAGCAAAACATGTCCCTATATCTCAGCTTTGGGATGTGGTAGGGCAAAATTTACCACACCACTGTCTTCGTCAGGACCTCTCTGACACACGGTGTGGGTTTGAAGAAGAGCTGAGGAGGTCACATATTTCACCCAAAAAAACACTAAGGGGTACCCCTTTGTGTTTTTTTAGACTCAATTTTTGACCGTCTCAGATTTCTTCCAAACTCAAAGTGTTGATTAGGCAGGTCCTGATTTACACAAAGGTGTGATTATTTTCAGCCTATCTCATCCCAAAGCTGAGATATGAGGACAAACTTAACTGGGATTTTCTCTCAATAGGTCTATTGGTGTTGAATATATTGGAATTAAATTTATGAGCTTTTTATATGTCCAATAAAGCAAAATACAGATGCAATGTAGGATATATTGGACTGACTAGGCTTTTCTGATCGCACCCTTCTACTCATGTGTTTACCTAGCTTCACTGGAAGTAGGAATCCCATCATGAAATTTACAGTTATACATTTTATGCAGCACAACATGTCCCTATATCTCAGCTTTGGGATGTGATAGGGCAACAATTACCACACCACTGTCTTTGTCAGGACCTCTCTGACACACGGTGTGGGTTTGAAGAAGATCTGAGGAGGTCACATATTTCACCCAAAAAAACACTAAGGGGTACCCCTTTGTGTTTTTTTAGACTCAATTTTTGACCGTCTCAGATTTCTTCCAAACTCACGGTGTTGATTAGGCAGGTCCTGACTTACACAAAGGTGTGATTATTTTCAGCCTATCTCATCCCAAAGCTGAGATATGAGGACAAACTTAACTGGGAATTTCTCTCAATAGGTCTATTGGTGTTGAATATATTGGAATTAAATTTATGAGCTTTTTATATGTCCAATAAAGCAAAATACAGATGCAATGTAGGATATATTGGGCTGACTAGGCTTTTCTGATCGCACCCTTCTACTCATGTGTTTACCTAGCTTCACTGGAAGTAGGAACCCCATCACGAAATTTACAGTTATACATTTTATGCAGCACAACATGTCCCTATATCTCAGCTTTGGGATGTGATAGGGCAACAAATACCACACCACTGTCTTTGTCAGGACCTCTCTGACACACGGTGTGGGTTTGAAGAAGATCTGAGGAGGTCACATATTTCACCCAAAAAAACAGTAAGGGGTACCCCTTTGTGTTTTTTTAGACTCAATTTTTGACCGTCTCAGATTTCTTCCAAACTCACGGTGTTGATTAGGCAGGTCCTGACTTACACAAAGGTGTGATTATTTTCAGCCTATCTCATCCCAAAGCTGAGATATGAGGACAAACTTAACTGGGATTTTCTCTCAATAGGTCTATTGGTGTTGAATATATTGGAATTAAATTTATGAGCTTTTTATATGTCCAATAAAGCAAAATACAGATGCAATGTAGGATATATTGGACTGACTAGGCTTTTCTGATCGCACCCACCTACTCTTGTGTTTACCTAGCTTCACTGGAAGTAGGAATCCCATCATGAAATTTACAGTTATACATTTCATGCAGCAAAACATGTCCCTATATCTCAGCTTTGGGATGTGGTAGGGCAAAATTTACCACACCACTGTCTTCGTCAGGACCTCTCTGACACACGGTGTGGGTTTGAAGAAGAGCTGAGGAGGTCACATATTTCACCCAAAAAAACACTAAGGGGTACCCCTTTGTGTTTTTTTAGACTCAATTTTTGACCGTCTCAGATTTCTTCCAAACTCACAGTGTTGATTAGGCAGGTCCTGATTTACACAAAGGTGTGATTATTTTCAGCCTATCTCATCCCAAAGCTAAGATATGAGGACAAACTTAACTGGGATTTTCTCTCAATAGGTCTCTTGGTGTTGAATATATTGGAATTAAATTTATGAGCTTTTTATACGTCCAATAAAGCAAAATACAGATGCAATGTAGGATATATTGGACTGACTAGGCTTTTCTGATCGCACCCACCTACTCTTGTGTTTACCTAGCTTCACTGGAAGTAGGAATCCCATCATGAAATTTACAGTTATACATTTCATGCAGCAAAACATGTCCCTATATCTCAGCTTTGGGATGTGGTAGGGCAAAATTTACCACACCACTGTCTTCGTCAGGACCTCTCTGACAGACGGTGTGGGTTTGAAGAAGATCTGAGGAGGTCACATATTTCACCCAAAAAAACACTAAGGGGTACCCCTTTGTGTTTTTTAGACTCAATTTTTGACCGTCTCAAATTTCTTCCAAACTCACAGTGTTGATTAGGCAGGTCCTGATTTACACAAAGGTGTGATTATTTTCAGCCTATCTCATCCCAAAGCTGAGATATGAGGACAAACTTAACTGGGATTTTCTCTCAATAGGTCTATTGGTGTTGAATATATTGGAATTAAATGTATGAGCTTTTTATATGTCCAATAAAGCAAAATACAGATGCAATGTAGGATATATTGGACTGACTAGGCTTTTCTGATCGCACCCTTCTACTCATGTGTTTACCTAGCTTCACTGGAAGTAGGAATCCCATCATGAAATTTACAGTTATACATTTTATGCAGCACAACATGTCCCTATATCTCAGCTTTGGGATGTGATAGGGCAACAATTACCACACCACTGTCTTTGTCAGGACCTCTCTGACACACGGTGTGGGTTTGAAGAAGATCTGAGGAGGTCACATATTTCACCCAAAAAAACAGTAAGGGGTACCCCTTTGTGTTTTTTTAGACTCAATTTTTGACCGTCTCAGATTTCTTCCAAACTCACGGTGTTGATTAGGCAGGTCCTGACTTACACAAAGGTGTGATTATTTTCAGCCTATCTCATCCCAAAGCTGAGATATGAGGACAAACTTAACTGGGAATTTCTCTCAATAGGTCTATTGGTGTTGAATATATTGGAATTAAATTTATGAGCTTTTTATATGTCCAATAAAGCAAAATACAGATGCAATGTAGGATATATTGGACTGACTAGGCTTTTCTGATCGCACCCTTCTACTCATGTGTTTACCTAGCTTCACTGGAAGTAGGAATCCCATCATGAAATTTACAGTTATACATTTTATGCAGCACAACATGTCCCTATATGTCAGCTTTGGGATGTGGTAGGGCAAAATTTACCACACCACTGTCTTCGTCAGGACCTCTCTGACACACGGTGTGGGTTTGAAGAAGAGCTGAGGAGGTCACATATTTCACCCAAAAAAACACTAAGGGGTACCCCTTTGTGTTTTTTAGACTCAATTTTTGACCGTCTCAGATTTCTTCCAAACTCACGGTGTTGATTAGGCAGGTCCTGACTTACACAAAGGTGTGATTATTTTCAGCCTATCTCATCCCAAAGCTGAGATATGAGGACAAACTTAACTGGGAATTTCTCTCAATAGGTCTATTGGTGTTGAATATATTGGAATTAAATTTATGAGCTTTTTATATGTCCAATAAAGCAAAATACAGATGCAATGTAGGATATATTGGACTGACTAGGCTTTTCTGATCGCACCCTTCTACTCATGTGTTTACCTAGCTTCACTGGAAGTAGGAACCCCATCACGAAATTTACAGTTATACATTTTATGCAGCACAACATGTCCCTATATCTCAGCTTTGGGATGTGATAGGGCAACAATTACCACACCACTGTCTTTGTCAGGACCTCTCTGACACACGGTGTGGGTTTGAAGAAGATCTGAGGAGGTCACATATTTCACCCAAAAAAACAGTAAGGGGTACCCCTTTGTGTTTTTTTAGACTCAATTTTTGACCGTCTCAGATTTCTTCCAAACTCACGGTGTTGATTAGGCAGGTCCTGACTTACACAAAGGTGTGATTATTTTCAGCCTATCTCATCCCAAAGCTGAGATATGAGGACAAACTTAACTGGGAATTTCTCTCAATAGGTCTATTGGTGTTGAATATATTGGAATTAAATTTATGAGCTTTTTATATGTCCAATAAAGCAAAATACAGATGCAATGTAGGATATATTGGACTGACTAGGCTTTTCTGATCGCACCCTTCTACTCATGTGTTTACCTAGCTTTACTGGAAGTAGGAATCCCATCATGAAATTTACAGTTATACATTTTATGCAGCACAACATGTCCCTATATGTCAGCTTTGGGATGTGGTAGAGCAAAATTTACCACACCACTGTCTTCGTCAGGACCTCTCTGACACATGGTGTGGGTTTGAAGAAGAGCTGAGGAGGTCACATATTTCACCCAAAAAAACACTAAGGGGTACCCCTTTGTGTTTTTTAGACTCAATTTATGACCGTCTCAGATTTCTTCCAAACTCACGGTGTTGATTAGGCAGGTCCTGACTTACACAAAGGTGTGATTATTTTCAGCCTATCTCATCCCAAAGCTGAGATATGAGGACAAACTTAACTGGGAATTTCTCTCAAGAGGTCTATTGGTGTTGAATATATTGGAATTAAATTTATGAGCTTTTTATATGTCCAATAAAGCAAAATACAGATGCAATGTAGGATATATTGGACTGACTAGGCTTTTCTGATCGCACCCTTCTACTCATGTGTTTACCTAGCTTCACTGGAAGTAGGAACCCCATCACGAAATTTACAGTTATACATTTTATGCAGCACAACATGTCCCTATATCTCAGCTTTGGGATGTGATAGGGCAACAATTACCACACCACTGTCTTTGTCAGGACCTCTCTGACACACGGTGTGGGTTTGAAGAAGATCTGAGGAGGTCACATATTTCACCCAAAAAAACAGTAAGGGGTACCCCTTTGTGTTTTTTTAGACTCAATTTTTGACCGTCTCAGATTTCTTCCAAACTCACGGTGTTGATTAGGCAGGTCCTGACTTACACAAAGGTGTGATTATTTTCAGCCTATCTCATCCCAAAGCTGAGATATGAGGACAAACTTAACTGGGAATTTCTCTCAATAGGTCTATTGGTGTTGAATATATTGGAATTAAATTTATGAGCTTTTTATATGTCCAATAAAGCAAAATACAGATGCAATGTAGGATATATTGGACTGACTAGGCTTTTCTGATCGCACCCTTCTACTCATGTGTTTACCTAGCTTTACTGGAAGTAGGAATCCCATCATGAAATTTACAGTTATACATTTTATGCAGCACAACATGTCCCTATATGTCAGCTTTGGGATGTGGTAGAGCAAAATTTACCACACCACTGTCTTCGTCAGGACCTCTCTGACACATGGTGTGGGTTTGAAGAAGAGCTGAGGAGGTCACATATTTCACCCAAAAAAACACTAAGGGGTACCCCTTTGTGTTTTTTAGACTCAATTTATGACCGTCTCAGATTTCTTCCAAACTCACGGTGTTGATTAGGCAGGTCCTGACTTACACAAAGGTGTGATTATTTTCAGCCTATCTCATCCCAAAGCTGAGATATGAGGACAAACTTAACTGGGAATTTCTCTCAAGAGGTCTATTGGTGTTGAATATATTGGAATTAAATTTATGAGCTTTTTATATGTCCAATAAAGCAAAATACAGATGCAATGTAGGATATATTGGACTGACTAGGCTTTTCTGATCGCACCCTTCTACTCATGTGTTTACCTAGCTTCACTGGAAGTAGGAACCCCATCACGAAATTTACAGTTATACATTTTATGCAGCACAACATGTCCCTATATCTCAGCTTTGGGATGTGATAGGGCAACAATTACCACACCACTGTCTTTGTCAGGACCTCTCTGACACACGGTGTGGGTTTGAAGAAGATCTGAGGAGGTCACATATTTCACCCAAAAAAACAGTAAGGGGTACCCCTTTGTGGTTTTTTAGACTCAATTTTTGACCGTCTCAGATTTCTTCCAAACTCACGGTGTTGATTAGGCAGGTCCTGACTTACACAAAGGTGTGATTATTTTCAGCCTATCTCATCCCAAAGCTGAGATATGAGGACAAACTTAACTGGGATTTTCTCTCAATAGGTCTATTGGTGTTGAATATATTGGAATTAAATTTATGAGCTTTTTATATGTCCAATAAAGCAAAATACAGATGCAATGTAGGATATATTGGACTGACTAGGCTTTTCTGATCGCACCCTTCTACTCATGTGTTTACCTAGCTTCACTGGAAGTAGGAATCCCATCATGAAATTTACAGTTATACATTTTATGCAGCACAACATGTCCCTATATCTCAGCTTTGGGATGTGATAGGGCAACAATTGCCACACCACTGTCTTTGTCAGGACCTCTCTGACACACGGTGTGGGTTTGAAGAAGATCTGAGGAGGTCACATATTTCACCCAAAAAAACAGTAAGGGGTACCCCTTTGTGTTTTTTTAGACTCAATTTTTGACCGTCTCAGATTTCTTCCAAACTCACGGTGTTGATTAGGCAGGTCCTGACTTACACAAAGGTGTGATTATTTTCAGCCTATCTCATCCCAAAGCTGAGATATGAGGACAAACTTAACTGGGAATTTCTCTCAATAGGTCTATTGGTGTTGAATATATTGGAATTAAATGTATGAGCTTTTTATATGTCCAATAAAGCAAAATACAGATGCAATGTAGGATATATTGGACTGACTAGGCTTTTCTGATCGCACCCTTCTACTCATGTGTTTACCTAGCTTCACTGGAAGTAGGAATCCCATCATGAAATTTACAGTTATACATTTTATGCAGCACAACATGTCCCTATATCTCAGCTTTGGGATGTGATAGGGCAACAATTACCACACCACTGTCTTTGTCAGGATCTCTCTGACACACGGTGTGGGTTTGAAGAAGATCTGAGGAGGTCACATATTTCACCCAAAAAAACACTAAGGGGTACCCCTTTGTGTTTTTGTAGACTCAATTTTTGACCGTCTCAGATTTCTTCCAAACTCACGGTGTTGATTAGGCAGGTCCTGACTTACACAAAGGTGTGATTATTTTCAGCCTATCTCATCCCAAAGCTGAGATATGAGGACAAACTTAACTGGGATTTTCTCTCAATAGGTTTATTGGTGTTGAATATATTGGAATTAAATTTATGAGCTTTTTATACGTCCAATAAAGCAAAATACAGATGCAATGTAGGTTATATTGGACTGACTAGGCTTTTCTGATCGCACCCTTCTACTCATGTGTTTACCTAGCTTCACTGGAAGTAGGAATCCCATCATGAAATTTACAGTTATACATTTTATGCAGCACAACATGTCCCTATATCTCAGCTTTGGGATGTGATAGGGCAACAATTACCACACCACTGTCTTTGTCAGGACCTCTCTGACACACGGTGTGGGTTTGAAGAAGATCTGAGGAGGTCACATATTTCACCCAAAAAAACACTAAGGGGTACCCCTTTGTGTTTTTTAGACTCAATTTTTGACCGTCTCAGATTTCTTCCAAACTCACGGTGTTGATTAGGCAGGTCCTGACTTACACAAAGGTGTGATTATTTTCAGCCTATCTCATCCCAAAGCTGAGATATGAGGACAAACTTAACTGGGAATTTCTCTCAATAGGTCTATTGGTGTTGAATATATTGGAATTAAATTTATGAGCTTTTTATATGTCCAATAAAGCAAAATACAGATGCAATGTAGGATATATTGGACTGACTAGGCTTTTCTGATCGCACCCTTCTACTCATGTGTTTACCTAGCTTCACTGGAAGTAGGAACCCCATCACGAAATTTACAGTTATACATTTTATGCAGCACAACATGTCCCTATATCTCAGCTTTGGGATGTGATAGGGCAACAATTACCACACCACTGTCTTTGTCAGGACCTCTCTGACACACGGTGTGGGTTTGAAGAAGATCTGAGGAGGTCACATATTTCACCCAAAAAAACAGTAAGGGGTACCCCTTTGTGTTTTTTTAGACTCAATTTTTGACCGTCTCAGATTTCTTCCAAACTCACGGTGTTGATTAGGCAGGTCCTGACTTACACAAAGGTGTGATTATTTTCAGCCTATCTCATCCCAAAGCTGAGATATGAGGACAAACTTAACTGGGAATTTCTCTCAATAGGTCTATTGGTGTTGAATATATTGGAATTAAATTTATGAGCTTTTTATATGTCCAATAAAGCAAAATACAGATGCAATGTAGGATATATTGGACTGACTAGGCTTTTCTGATCGCACCCTTCTACTCATGTGTTTACCTAGCTTTACTGGAAGTAGGAATCCCATCATGAAATTTACAGTTATACATTTTATGCAGCACAACATGTCCCTATATGTCAGCTTTGGGATGTGGTAGGGCAAAATTTACCACACCACTGTCTTCGTCAGGACCTCTCTGACACATGGTGTGGGTTTGAAGAAGAGCTGAGGAGGTCACATATTTCACCCAAAAAAACACTAAGGGGTACCCCTTTGTGTTTTTTAGACTCAATTTATGACCGTCTCAGATTTCTTCCAAACTCACGGTGTTGATTAGGCAGGTCCTGACTTACACAAAGGTGTGATTATTTTCAGCCTATCTCATCCCAAAGCTGAGATATGAGGACAAACTTAACTGGGAATTTCTCTCAAGAGGTCTATTGGTGTTGAATATATTGGAATTAAATTTATGAGCTTTTTATATGTCCAATAAAGCAAAATACAGATGCAATGTAGGATATATTGGACTGACTAGGCTTTTCTGATCGCACCCTTCTACTCATGTGTTTACCTAGCTTCACTGGAAGTAGGAACCCCATCACGAAATTTACAGTTATACATTTTATGCAGCACAACATGTCCCTATATCTCAGCTTTGGGATGTGATAGGGCAACAATTACCACACCACTGTCTTTGTCAGGACCTCTCTGACACACGGTGTGGGTTTGAAGAAGATCTGAGGAGGTCACATATTTCACCCAAAAAAACAGTAAGGGGTACCCCTTTGTGGTTTTTTAGACTCAATTTTTGACCGTCTCAGATTTCTTCCAAACTCACGGTGTTGATTAGGCAGGTCCTGACTTACACAAAGGTGTGATTATTTTCAGCCTATCTCATCCCAAAGCTGAGATATGAGGACAAACTTAACTGGGATTTTCTCTCAATAGGTCTATTGGTGTTGAATATATTGGAATTAAATTTATGAGCTTTTTATATGTCCAATAAAGCAAAATACAGATGCAATGTAGGATATATTGGACTGACTAGGCTTTTCTGATCGCACCCTTCTACTCATGTGTTTACCTAGCTTCACTGGAAGTAGGAATCCCATCATGAAATTTACAGTTATACATTTTATGCAGCACAACATGTCCCTATATCTCAGCTTTGGGATGTGATAGGGCAACAATTGCCACACCACTGTCTTTGTCAGGACCTCTCTGACACACGGTGTGGGTTTGAAGAAGATCTGAGGAGGTCACATATTTCACCCAAAAAAACAGTAAGGGGTACCCCTTTGTGTTTTTTTAGACTCAATTTTTGACCGTCTCAGATTTCTTCCAAACTCACGGTGTTGATTAGGCAGGTCCTGACTTACACAAAGGTGTGATTATTTTCAGCCTATCTCATCCCAAAGCTGAGATATGAGGACAAACTTAACTGGGAATTTCTCTCAATAGGTCTATTGGTGTTGAATATATTGGAATTAAATGTATGAGCTTTTTATATGTCCAATAAAGCAAAATACAGATGCAATGTAGGATATATTGGACTGACTAGGCTTTTCTGATCGCACCCTTCTACTCATGTGTTTACCTAGCTTCACTGGAAGTAGGAATCCCATCATGAAATTTACAGTTATACATTTTATGCAGCACAACATGTCCCTATATCTCAGCTTTGGGATGTGATAGGGCAACAATTACCACACCACTGTCTTTGTCAGGATCTCTCTGACACACGGTGTGGGTTTGAAGAAGATCTGAGGAGGTCACATATTTCACCCAAAAAAACACTAAGGGGTACCCCTTTGTGTTTTTGTAGACTCAATTTTTGACCGTCTCAGATTTCTTCCAAACTCACGGTGTTGATTAGGCAGGTCCTGACTTACACAAAGGTGTGATTATTTTCAGCCTATCTCATCCCAAAGCTGAGATATGAGGACAAACTTAACTGGGATTTTCTCTCAATAGGTTTATTGGTGTTGAATATATTGGAATTAAATTTATGAGCTTTTTATACGTCCAATAAAGCAAAATACAGATGCAATGTAGGTTATATTGGACTGACTAGGCTTTTCTGATCGCACCCTTCTACTCATGTGTTTACCTAGCTTCACTGGAAGTAGGAATCCCATCATGAAATTTACAGTTATACATTTTATGCAGCACAACATGTCCCTATATCTCAGCTTTGGGATGTGATAGGGCAACAATTACCACACCACTGTCTTTGTCAGGACCTCTCTGACACACGGTGTGGGTTTGAAGAAGATCTGAGGAGGTCACATATTTCACCCAAAAAAACACTAAGGGGTACCCCTTTGTGTTTTTTAGACTCAATTTTTGACCGTCTCAGATTTCTTCCAAACTCACGGTGTTGATTAGGCAGGTCCTGACTTACACAAAGGTGTGATTATTTTCAGCCTATCTCATCCCAAAGCTGAGATATGAGGACAAACTTAACTGGGAATTTCTCTCAATAGGTCTATTGGTGTTGAATATATTGGAATTAAATTTATGAGCTTTTTATATGTCCAATAAAGCAAAATACAGATGCAATGTAGGATATATTGGACTGACTAGGCTTTTCTGATCGCACCCTTCTACTCATGTGTTTACCTAGCTTCACTGGAAGTAGGAACCCCATCACGAAATTTACAGTTATACATTTTATGCAGCACAACATGTCCCTATATCTCAGCTTTGGGATGTGATAGGGCAACAATTACCACACCACTGTCTTTGTCAGGACCTCTCTGACACACGGTGTGGGTTTGAAGAAGATCTGAGGAGGTCACATATTTCACCCAAAAAAACAGTAAGGGGTACCCCTTTGTGTTTTTTTAGACTCAATTTTTGACCGTCTCAGATTTCTTCCAAACTCACGGTGTTGATTAGGCAGGTCCTGACTTACACAAAGGTGTGATTATTTTCAGCCTATCTCATCCCAAAGCTGAGATATGAGGACAAACTTAACTGGGAATTTCTCTCAATAGGTCTATTGGTGTTGAATATATTGGAATTAAATTTATGAGCTTTTTATATGTCCAATAAAGCAAAATACAGATGCAATGTAGGATATATTGGACTGACTAGGCTTTTCTGATCGCACCCTTCTACTCATGTGTTTACCTAGCTTTACTGGAAGTAGGAATCCCATCATGAAATTTACAGTTATACATTTTATGCAGCACAACATGTCCCTATATGTCAGCTTTGGGATGTGGTAGGGCAAAATTTACCACACCACTGTCTTCGTCAGGACCTCTCTGACACATGGTGTGGGTTTGAAGAAGAGCTGAGGAGGTCACATATTTCACCCAAAAAAACACTAAGGGGTACCCCTTTGTGTTTTTTAGACTCAATTTATGACCGTCTCAGATTTCTTCCAAACTCACGGTGTTGATTAGGCAGGTCCTGACTTACACAAAGGTGTGATTATTTTCAGCCTATCTCATCCCAAAGCTGAGATATGAGGACAAACTTAACTGGGAATTTCTCTCAAGAGGTCTATTGGTGTTGAATATATTGGAATTAAATTTATGAGCTTTTTATATGTCCAATAAAGCAAAATACAGATGCAATGTAGGATATATTGGACTGACTAGGCTTTTCTGATCGCACCCTTCTACTCATGTGTTTACCTAGCTTCACTGGAAGTAGGAACCCCATCACGAAATTTACAGTTATACATTTTATGCAGCACAACATGTCCCTATATCTCAGCTTTGGGATGTGATAGGGCAACAATTGCCACACCACTGTCTTTGTCAGGACCTCTCTGACACACGGTGTGGGTTTGAAGAAGATCTGAGGAGGTCACATATTTCACCCAAAAAAACAGTAAGGGGTACCCCTTTGTGGTTTTTTAGACTCAATTTTTGACCGTCTCAGATTTCTTCCAAACTCACGGTGTTGATTAGGCAGGTCCTGACTTACACAAAGGTGTGATTATTTTCAGCCTATCTCATCCCAAAGCTGAGATATGAGGACAAACTTAACTGGGATTTTCTCTCAATAGGTCTATTGGTGTTGAATATATTGGAATTAAATTTATGAGCTTTTTATATGTCCAATAAAGCAAAATACAGATGCAATGTAGGATATATTGGACTGACTAGGCTTTTCTGATCGCACCCTTCTACTCATGTGTTTACCTAGCTTCACTGGAAGTAGGAATCCCATCATGAAATTTACAGTTATACATTTTATGCAGTACAACATGTCCCTATATCTCAGCTTTGGGATGTGGTAGGGCAAAAATTACCACACCATTCTCGTCGTCAGGACCTCCTTGACACACGGTGTGAGTTTGAAGAGGATCTGAGGAGGATACATTTTTTCACCCAAAAAAACACTAAGGGGTACCCCTTTGTGTTTTTTTTTTTTTTGACTAAAATTTTGACCGTCTCAGATTTCTTCCAAACTTACGATCTTGATTAAGCAGGTCCTGACTTACACAGGGGTGTGATTACTTTCAGCCTATCTAATCCCAAAGCTGAGAATTGAGGACTTACGTAACTGGGATTTTCTCTCAATTGGTTTATTGGTGTTGAATATATTGGAATTAAATTTATGAACTTGTTATACGTCCAATAAAGCAAAATACAGATGCAATGTAGGATATATTGGACTGACTAGGCTTTTCTGATCACACCCTTCTACTCTTGTGTTTACCTAGCTTCACTGGAAGTA
Organism: Hoplias malabaricus; assembly: GCF_029633855.1. Taxonomy (NCBI): domain Eukaryota; kingdom Metazoa; phylum Chordata; class Actinopteri; order Characiformes; family Erythrinidae; genus Hoplias; species Hoplias malabaricus. Next base: position 33,814 of record NW_027100830.1, read on the forward strand.
GGAATCCCATCATGAAGTTTACAGTTATACATTTTATGCAGCAAAACATGTCCCTATATCTCAGCTTTGGGATGTGGTAGGGCAACAATTACCACACCACTGTCTTTGTCAGGACCTCCCTTTCACATGGTGTGGGTTTGAAGAAGAGCTGAGGAGGTCACATATTTCACCCAAAAAAACACTAAGGGGTACCCCTTTGTGTTTTTTTAGACTCAATTTTTGACCGTCTCAGATTTCTTCCAAACTCACGATGTTGATTAGGCAGGTCCTGACTTACACAAAGGTGTGATTATTTTCAGCCGGTTTATTGGTGTTGAATATATTGGAATGCAATTTATGAGCTTTTTATACGTCCAATAAAGCAAAATACAGATGCAATGTAGGATAATTTGGACTGACTAGGCTTTTCTGATCGCACCCTTCTACTCATGTGTTTACCTAGCTTCACTGGAAGTAGGAATCCCATCATGAAATTTACAGTTATACATTTTATGCAGCACAACATGTCCCTATATCTCAGCTTTGGGATGTGGTAGAGCAACAATTACCACACCACTGTCTTTGTCAGGACCTCCCTTTCACATGGTGTGGGTTTGAAGAAGAGCTGAGGAGGTCACATATTTCACCCAAAAAAACACTAAGGGGTACCCCTTTGTGTTTTTTTAGACTCAATTTTTGACCGTCTCAGATTTCTTCCAAACTCACGATGTTGATTAGGCAGGTCCTGACTTACACAAAGGTGTGATTATTTTCAGCCTATCTCATCCCAAAGCTGAGATATGAGGACAAACTTAACTGGGATTTTCTCTCAATAGGTTTATTGGTGTTGAATATATTGGAATTAAATTTATGAGCTTGTTATATGTCCAATAAAGCAAAATACAGATGCAATGTAGGATATATTGGACTGACTAGGCTTTTCTGATCGCACCCTTCTACTCTTGTGTTTACCTAGCTTCACTGGAAGTACGAATCCCATCATGAAATTTACAGTTATACATTTTATGCAGTACAACATGTCCCTATATCTCAGCTTTGGGATGTGGTAGGGCAAAAATTACCACACCATTCTCGTCGTCAGGACCTCCTTGACACACGGTGTGAGTTTGAAGAAGATCTGAGGAGGATACATTTTTTCACCCAAAAAAACACTAAGGGGTACCCCTTTGTGTTTTTTTTTTTTTTTTTTTTTGACTAAAATTTTGACCGTCTCAGATTTCTTCCAAACTTACGATCTTGATTAAGCAGGTCCTGACTTACACAGGGGTGTGATTACTTTCAGCCTATCTAATCCCAAAGCTGAGAATTGAGGACTTACGTAACTGGGATTTTCTCTCAATTGGTTTATTGGTGTTGAATATATTGGAATTAAATTTATGAACTTGTTATACGTCCAATAAAGCAAAATACAGATGCAATGTAGGATATATTGGACTGACTAGGCTTTTCTGATCGCACCCTTCTACTCTTGTGTTTACCTAGCTTCACTGGAAGTAGGAATCCCATCATGAAATTTACAGTTATACATTTTATGCAGCAAAACATGTCCCTATATCTCAGTTTTGGGATGTGGTAGGGCAACAATTACCACACCACTGTCTTTGTCAGGACCTCCCTGACACATGGTGTGGGTTTGAAGAAGAGCTGAGGAGGATACATTTTTTCACCCAAAAAAACACTAAGGGGTACCCCTTTGTGTTTTTTTTTTTTTTTTTGACTAAAATTTTGACCGTCTCAGATTTCTTCCAAACTTACGATGTTGATTAAGCAGGTCCTGACTTACACAGGGGTCTGATTATTTTCAGCCTATCTAATCCCAAAACTGAGAATTGAGGACTTACGTAACTGGGATTTTCTCTCAATTGGTTTATTGGTGTTGAATATATTGGAATTAAATTTATGAACTTGTTATACGTCCAATAAAGCAAAATACAGATGCAGTGTAGGATATATTGGACTGACTAGGCTTTTCTGATCGCACCCTTCTACTCTTGTGTTTACCTAGCTTCACTGGAAGTAGGAATCCCATCATGAAATTTACAGTTATACATTTTATGCAGCAAAACATGTCCCTATATCTCAGCTTTGGGATGTGGTAGGGCAACAATTACCACACCACTGTCTTTGTCAGGACCTCCCTTTCACATGGTGTGGGTTTGAAGAAGAGCTGAGGAGGTCACATATTTCACCCAAAAAAACACTAAGGGGTACCCCTTTGTGTTTTTTTAGACTCAATTTTTGACCGTCTCAGATTTCTTCCAAACTCACGATGTTGATTAGGCAGGTCCTGACTTACACAAAGGTGTGGTTATTTTCAGCCTATCTCATCCCAAAGCTGAGATATGAGGACAAACTTAACTGGGATTTTCTCTCAATAGGTTTACTGGTGTTGAATATATTGGAATTCAATTTATGAGCTTTTTATACGTCCAATAAAGCAAAATACAGATGCAATGTAGGATATATTGGACTGACTAGGCTTTTCTGATCGCACCCTTCTACTCATGTGTTTACCTAGCTTCACTGGAAGAAGGAATCCCATCATGAAATTTACAGTTATACATTTTATGCAGCAAAACATGTCCCTATATCTCAGCTTTGGGATGTGGTAGGGCAACAATTACCACACCACTGTCTTTGTCAGGACCTCCCTTTCACATGGTGTGGGTTTGAAGAAGAGCTGAGGAGGTCACATATTTCACCCAAAAAAACACTAAGGGGTACCCCTTTGTGTTTTTTTAGACTCAATTTTTGACCGTCTCAGATTTCTTCCAAACTCACGATGTTGATTAGGCAGGTCCTGACTTACACAAAGGTGTGATTATTTTCAGCCGGTTTATTGGTGTTGAATATATTGGAATGCAATTTATGAGCTTTTTATACGTCCAATAAAGCAAAATACAGATGCAATGTAGGATAATTTGGACTGACTAGGCTTTTCTGATCGCACCCTTCTACTCATGTGTTTACCTAGCTTCACTGGAAGTAGGAATCCCATCATGAAATTTACAGTTATACATTTTATGCAGCACAACATGTCCCTATATCTCAGCTTTGGGATGTGGTAGAGCAACAATTACCACACCACTGTCTTTGTCAGGACCTCCCTTTCACATGGTGTGGGTTTGAAGAAGAGCTGAGGAGGTCACATATTTCACCCAAAAAAACACTAAGGGGTACCCCTTTGTGTTTTTTTAGACTCAATTTTTGACCGTCTCAGATTTCTTCCAAACTCACGATGTTGATTAGGCAGGTCCTGACTTACACAAAGGTGTGATTATTTTCAGCCTATCTCATCCCAAAGCTGAGATATGAGGACAAACTTAACTGGGATTTTCTCTCAATAGGTTTATTGGTGTTGAATATATTGGAATTAAATTTATGAGCTTGTTATATGTCCAATAAAGCAAAATACAGATGCAATGTAGGATATATTGGACTGACTAGGCTTTTCTGATCGCACCCTTCTACTCTTGTGTTTACCTAGCTTCACTGGAAGTACGAATCCCATCATGAAATTTACAGTTATACATTTTATGCAGTACAACATGTCCCTATATCTCAGCTTTGGGATGTGGTAGGGCAAAAATTACCACACCATTCTCGTCGTCAGGACCTCCTTGACACACGGTGTGAGTTTGAAGAAGATCTGAGGAGGATACATTTTTTCACCCAAAAAAACACTAAGGGGTACCCCTTTGTGTTTTTTTTTTTTTTTTTTTTTGACTAAAATTTTGACCGTCTCAGATTTCTTCCAAACTTACGATCTTGATTAAGCAGGTCCTGACTTACACAGGGGTGTGATTACTTTCAGCCTATCTAATCCCAAAGCTGAGAATTGAGGACTTACGTAACTGGGATTTTCTCTCAATTGGTTTATTGGTGTTGAATATATTGGAATTAAATTTATGAACTTGTTATACGTCCAATAAAGCAAAATACAGATGCAATGTAGGATATATTGGACTGACTAGGCTTTTCTGATCGCACCCTTCTACTCTTGTGTTTACCTAGCTTCACTGGAAGTAGGAATCCCATCATGAAATTTACAGTTATACATTTTATGCAGCAAAACATGTCCCTATATCTCAGTTTTGGGATGTGGTAGGGCAACAATTACCACACCACTGTCTTTGTCAGGACCTCCCTGACACATGGTGTGGGTTTGAAGAAGAGCTGAGGAGGATACATTTTTTCACCCAAAAAAACACTAAGGGGTACCCCTTTGTGTTTTTTTTTTTTTTTTTGACTAAAATTTTGACCGTCTCAGATTTCTTCCAAACTTACGATGTTGATTAAGCAGGTCCTGACTTACACAGGGGTCTGATTATTTTCAGCCTATCTAATCCCAAAACTGAGAATTGAGGACTTACGTAACTGGGATTTTCTCTCAATTGGTTTATTGGTGTTGAATATATTGGAATTAAATTTATGAACTTGTTATACGTCCAATAAAGCAAAATACAGATGCAGTGTAGGATATATTGGACTGACTAGGCTTTTCTGATCGCACCCTTCTACTCTTGTGTTTACCTAGCTTCACTGGAAGTAGGAATCCCATCATGAAATTTACAGTTATACATTTTATGCAGCAAAACATGTCCCTATATCTCAGCTTTGGGATGTGGTAGGGCAACAATTACCACACCACTGTCTTTGTCAGGACCTCCCTTTCACATGGTGTGGGTTTGAAGAAGAGCTGAGGAGGTCACATATTTCACCCAAAAAAACACTAAGGGGTACCCCTTTGTGTTTTTTTAGACTCAATTTTTGACCGTCTCAGATTTCTTCCAAACTCACGATGTTGATTAGGCAGGTCCTGACTTACACAAAGGTGTGGTTATTTTCAGCCTATCTCATCCCAAAGCTGAGATATGAGGACAAACTTAACTGGGATTTTCTCTCAATAGGTTTACTGGTGTTGAATATATTGGAATTCAATTTATGAGCTTTTTATACGTCCAATAAAGCAAAATACAGATGCAATGTAGGATATATTGGACTGACTAGGCTTTTCTGATCGCACCCTTCTACTCATGTGTTTACCTAGCTTCACTGGAAGAAGGAATCCCATCATGAAATTTACAGTTATACATTTTATGCAGCAAAACATGTCCCTATATCTCAGCTTTGGGATGTGGTAGGGCAACAATTACCACACCACTGTCTTTGTCAGGACCTCCCTGACACATGGTGTGGGTTTGAAGAAGAGCTGAGGAGGTCACATATTTCACCCAAAAAAACACTAAGGGGTACCCCTTTGTGTTTTTTTAGACTCAATTTTTGACCGTCTCAGATTTCTTCCAAACTCACGATGTTGATTAGGCAGGTCCTGACTTACACAAAGGTGTGATTATTTTCAGCCGGTTTATTGGTGTTGAATATATTGGAATGCAATTTATGAGCTTTTTATACGTCCAATAAAGCAAAATACAGATGCAATGTAGGATAATTTGGACTGACTAGGCTTTTCTGATCGCACCCTTCTACTCATGTGTTTACCTAGCTTCACTGGAAGTAGGAATCCCATCATGAAATTTACAGTTATACATTTTATGCAGCACAACATGTCCCTATATCTTAGCTTTGGGATGTGGTAGGGCAACAATTACCACACCACTGTCTTTGTCAGGACCTCTCTGACACACGGTGTGGGTTTGAAGAAGATCTGAGGAGGTCACATATTTCACCCAAAAAACACTAAGGGGTACCCCTTTGTGTTTTTTTAGACTAAATTTTTGACCGTCTCATATTTCTTCCAAACTCACGGTGTTCATTAGGCAGGTCCTGACTTACACAAAGGTGTGATTATTTTCAGCCTATCTCATCCCAAAGCTGAGATATGAGGACAAACTTAACTGGGATTTTCTCTCAATAGGTTTATTGGTGTTGAATATATTGGAATTAAATTTATGAGCTTGTTATATGTCCAATAAAGCAAAATACAGATGCAATGTAGGATATATTGGACTGACTAGGCTTTTCTGATCGCACCCTTCTACTCTTGTGTTTACCTAGCTTCACTGGAAGTACGAATCCCATCATGAAATTTACAGTTATACATTTTATGCAGTACAACATGTCCCTATATCTCAGCTTTGGGATGTGGTAGGGCAAAAATTACCACACCATTCTCGTCGTCAGGACCTCCTTGACACACGGTGTGAGTTTGAAGAAGATCTGAGGAGGATACATTTTTTCACCCAAAAAAACACTAAGGGGTACCCCTTTGTGTTTTTTTTTTTTTGACTAAAATTTTGACCGTCTCAGATTTCTTCCAAACTTACGATCTTGATTAAGCAGGTCCTAACTTACACAGGGGAGTGATTACTTTCAGCCTATCTAATCCCAAAGCTGAGAATTGAGGACTTACGTAACTGGGATTTTCTCTCAATTGGTTTATTGGTGTTGAATATATTGGAATTAAATTTATGAACTTGTTATACGTCCAATAAAGCAAAATACAGATGCAATGTAGGATATATTGGACTGACTAGGCTTTTCTGATCGCACCCTTCTACTCTTGTGTTTACCTAGCTTCACTGGAAGTAGGAATCCCATCATGAAATTTACAGTTATACATTTTATGCAGCAAAACATGTCCCTATATCTCAGCTTTGGGATGTGGTAGGGCAACAATTACCACACCACTGTCTTTGTCAGGACCTCCCTTTCACATGGTGTGGGTTTGAAGAAGAGCTGAGGAGGTCACATATTTCACCCAAAAAAACACTAAGGGGTACCCCTTTGTGTTTTTTTGACTAAAATTTTGACCGTCTCAGATTTCTTCCAAACTTACGATCTTGATTAAGCAGGTCCTAACTTACACAGGGGAGTGATTACTTTCAGCCTATCTAATCCCAAAGCTGAGAATTGAGGACTTACGTTACTGGGATTTTCTCTCAATTGGTTTATTGGTGTTGAATATATTGGAATTAAATTTATGAACTTGTTATACGTCCAATAAAGCAAAATACAGATGCAATGTAGGATATATTGGACTGACTAGGCTTTTCTGATCGCACCCTTCTACTCTTGTGTTTACCTAGCTTCACTGGAAGTAGGAATCCCATCATGAAATTTACAGTTATACATTTTATGCAGCAAAACATGTCCCTATATCTCAGCTTTGGGATGTGGTAGGGCAACAATTACCACACCACTGTCTTCGTCAGGACCTCCCTTTCACATGGTGTGGGTTTGAAGAAGAGCTGAGGAGGTCACATATTTCACCCAAAAAAACACTAAGGGGTACCCCTTTGTGTTTTTTTAGACTCAATTTTTGACCGTCTCAGATTTCTTCCAAACTCACGATGTTGATTAGGCAGGTCCTGACTTACACAAAGGTGTGATTATTTTCAGCCTATCTCATCCCAAAGCTGAGATATGAGGACAAACTTAACTGGGATTTTCTCTCAATAGGTTTATTGGTGTTGAATATATTGGAATTCAATTTATGAGCTTTTTATACGTCCAATAAAGCAAAATACAGATGCAATGTAGGATATATTGGACTGACTAGGCTTTTCTGATCGCACCCTTCTACTCATGTGTTTACCTAGCTTCACTGGAAGTAGGAATCCCATCATGAAATTTACAGTTATACATTTTATGCAGCAAAACATGTCCCTATATCTCAGCTTTGGGATGTGGTAGGGCAACAATTACCACACCACTGTCTTTGTCAGGACCTCCCTGACACATGGTGTGGGTTTGAAGAAGAGCTGAGGAGGTCAAATATTTCACCCAAAAAAACACTAAGGGGTACCCCTTTGTGTTTTTTTAGACTCAATTTTTGACCGTCTCAGATTTCTTCCAAACTCACGGTGTTGATTAGGCAGGTCCTGACTTACACAAAGGTGTGATTATTTTCAGCCTATCTCATCCCAAAGCTGAGATATGAGGACAAACTTAACTGGGATTTTCTCTCAATATGTTTATTGGTGTTGAATATATTGGAATTCAATTTATGAGCTTTTTATACGTCCAATAAAGCAAAATACAGATGCAATGTAGGATATATTGGACTGACTAGGCTTTTCTGATCGCACCCTTCTACTCATGTGTTTACCTAGCTTCACTGGAAGTAGGAATCCAATCATGAAATTTACAGTTATACATTTTATGCAGCAAAACATGTCCCTATATCTCAGCTTTGGGATGTGGTAGGGCAACAATTACCACACCACTGTCTTTGTCAGGACCTCTCTGACACACGGTGTGGGTTTGAAGAAGATCTGAGGAGGTCACATATTTCACCCAAAAAACACTAAGGGGTACCCCTTTGTGTTTTTTTAGACTAAATTTTTGACCATCTCATATTTCTTCCAAACTCACGGTGTTGATTAGGCAGGTCCTGACTTACACAAAGGTGTGATTATTTTCAGCCTATCTCATCCCAAAGCTGAGATATGAGGACAAACTTAACTGGGATTTTCTCTCAATAGGTTTATTGGTGTTGAATATATTGGAATTAAATTTATGAGCTTGTTATATGTCCAATAAAGCAAAATACAGATGCAATGTAGGATATATTGGACTGACTAGGCTTTTCTGATCGCACCCTTCTACTCTTGTGTTTACCTAGCTTCACTGGAAGTACGAATCCCATCATGAAATTTACAGTTATACATTTTATGCAGTAAAACATGTCCCTATATCTCAGCTTTGGGATGTGGTAGGGCAAAAATTACCACACCATTCTCGTCGTCAGGACCTCCTTGACACACGGTGTGAGTTTGAAGAAGATCTGAGGAGGATACATTTTTTCACCCAAAAAAACACTAAGGGGTACCCCTTTGTGTTTTTTTTTTTTTTGACTAAAATTTTGACCGTCTCAGATTTCTTCCAAACTTATGATCTTGATTAAGCAGGTCCTGACTTACACAGGGGTGTGATTACTTTCAGCCTATCTAATCCCAAAGCTGAGAATTGAGGACTTACGTAACTGGGATTTTCTCTCAATTGGTTTATTGGTGTTGAATATATTGGAATTCAATTTATGAGCTTTTTATACGTCCAATAAAGCAAAATACAGATGCAATGTAGGATATATTGGACTGACTAGGCTTTTCTGATCGCACCCTTCTACTCATGTGTTTACCTAGCTTCACTGGAAGTAGGAATCCCATCATGAAATTTACAGTTATACATTTTATGCAGCAAAACATGTCCCTATATCTCAGCTTTGGGATGTGGTAGGGCAACAATTACCACACCACTGTCTTTGTCAGGACCTCCCTGACACATGGTGTGGGTTTGAAGAAGAGCTGAGGAGGTCACATATTTCACCCAAAAAAACACTAAGGGGTACCCCTTTGTGTTTTTTTAGACTCAATTTTTGACCGTCTCAGATTTCTTCCAAACTCACGATGTTGATTAGGCAGGTCCTGACTTACACAAAGGTGTGATTATTTTCAGCCTATCTCATCCCAAAGCTGAGATATGAGGACAAACTTAACTGGGATTTTCTCTCAGTAGGTTTATTGGTGTTGAATATATTGGAATTCAATTTATGAGCTTTTTATACGTCCAATAAAGCAAAATACAGATGCAATGTAGGATATATTGGACTGACTAGGCTTTTCTGATCGCACCCTTCTACTCATGTGTTTACCTAGCTTCACTGGAAGTAGGAATCCCATCATGAAATTTACAGTTATACATTTTATGCAGCACAACATGTCCCTATATCTTAGCTTTGGGATGTGGTAGGGCAACAATTACCACACCACTGTTTTTGTAAGGACCTCTCTGACACACGGTGTGGGTTTGAAGAAGATCTGAGGAGGTCACATATTTCACCCAAAAAAACACTAAGGGGTACCCCTTTGTGTTTTTTAGACTCAATTTTTGACCATCTCAGATTTCTTCCAAACTCATGGTGTTGATTAGGCAGGTCCTGACTTACACAAAGGTGTGATTATTTTCAGCCTATCTCATCCCAAAGCTGAGATATGAGGACAAACTTAACTAGGATTTTCTCTCAATAGGTTTATTGGTGTTGAATATATTGGAATTAATTTTATGAGCTTTTTATACGTCCAATAAAGCAAAATACAGATGCAATGTAGGATATATTGGACTGACTAGGCTTTTCTGATTGCACCCTTCTACTCTTGTGTTTACCTAGCTTCACTGGAAGTAGGAATCCCATCATGAAATTTACAGTTATACATTTTATGCAGCAAAACATGTCCCTATATCTCAGCTTTGGGATGTGGTAGGGCAAAAATTACCACACCACTGTCTTCGTCAGGACCTCTCTGACACACGGTGTGGGTTTGAAGAAGAGCTGAGGAGGTCACATATTTCACCCAAAAAACACACTAAGGGGTACCCCTTTGTGTTTTTTAGACTCAATTTTTGACCGTCTCAGATTTCTTCCAAACTCACGGTGTTGATTAGGCAGGTCCTGACTTACACAAAGGTGTGATTATTTTCAGCCTATCTCATCCCAAAGCTGAGATATGAGGACAAACTTAACTGGGAATTTCTCTCAATAGGTTTATTGGTGTTGAATATATTGGCATTAAATTTATGAGCTTTTTATACGTCCAATAAAGCAAAATACAGATGCAATGTAGGATATATTGGACTGACTAGGCTTTTCTGATCGCACCCTTCTACTCATGTGTTTACCTAGCTTCACTGGAAGTAGGAATCCCATCATGAAATTTACAGTTATACATTTTATGCAGCACAACATGTCCCTATATCTTAGCTTTGAGATGTGGTATGGCAACAATTACCACACCACTGTCTTTGTCAGGACCTCTCTGACACACGGTGTGGATTTGAAGAAGATCTGAGGAGGTCACATATATCACCCAAAAAAACACTAAGGGGTACCCCTTTGTGTTTTTTTAGACTCAATTTTTGACCGTCTCAGATTTCTTCCAAACTCACGGTGTTGATTAGGCAAGTCCTGACTTACACAAAGGTGTGATTATTTTCAGCCTATCTCATCCCAAAGCTGAGATATGAGGACAAACTTAACTGGGAATTTCTCTCAATAGGTTTATTGGTGTTGAATATATTGGCATTAAATTTATGAGCTTTTTATACGTCCAATAAAGCAAAATACAGATGCAATGTAGGATATATTGGACTGACTAGGCTTTTCTGATTGCACCCATCTACTCTTGTGTTTACCTAGCTTCACTGGAAGTAGGAATCCCATCATGAAATTTACAGTTATACATTTTATGCAGCACAACATGTCCCTATATCTTAGCTTTGGGATGTGGTAGGGCAACAATTACCACACCACTGTCTTTGTCAGGACCTCTCTGACACACGGTGTGGATTTGAAGAAGATCTGAGGAGGTCACATATATCACCCAAAAAAACACTAAGGGGTACCCCTTTGTGTTTTTTTAGACTTAATTTTTGACCATCTCAGATTTCTTCCAAACTCACGGTGTTGATTAGGCAAGTCCTGACTTACACAAAGGTGTGATTATTTTCAGCCTATCTCATCCCAAAGCTGAGATATGAAGACAAACTTAACTGGGAATTTCTCTCAATAGGTTTATTGGTGTTGAATATATTGGCATTAAATTTATGAGCTTTTTATACGTCCAATAAAGCAAAATACAGATGCAATGTAGGATATATTGGACTGACTAGGCTTTTCTGATCGCACCCTTCTACTCTTGTGTTTACCTAGCTTCACTGGAAGTAGGAATCCCATCATGAAATTTACAGTTATACAAATTTATGCAGCAAAACATGTCCCTATATCTCAGCTTTGGGATGTGGTAGGGCAACATTTACAACACCACTGTCTTCGTCAGGACCTCTCTGACAAACGGTGTGGGTTTGAAGAAGAGCTGAGGAGGTCACATATTTCACCCAAAAAACACACTAAGGGGTACCCCTTTGTGTTTTTTTAGACTAAATTTTTGACCGTCTCAGATTTCTTCCAAACTCACGGTGTTGATTAGGCAGGTCCTGACTTACACAAAGGTGTGATTATTTTCAGTCTATCTCATCCCAAAGCTGAGATATGAGGACAAACTTAACTGGGAATTTCTCTCAATAGGTTTATTGGTGTTGAATATATTGGAATTAAATTTATGAGCTTTTTATACGTCCAATAAAGCAAAATACAGATGCAATGCAGGATATATTGGACTGACTAGGCTTTTCTGATTGCACCCTTCTACTCTTGTGTTTACCTAGCTTCACTGGAAGTAGGAATCCCATCATGAAATTTACAGTTATACATTTTATGCAGCAAAACATGTCCCTATATCTCAGCTTTGGGATGTGGTAGGGCTAAAATTACCACACCACTGTCTTTGTCAGGACCTCTCTGACACACGGTGTGGGTTTGAAGAAGAGCTGAGGAGGTCACATATTTCACCCAAAAAAAACACTAAGGGGTACCCCTTTGTGTTTTTTAGACTAAATTTTTGACCGTCTCAGATTTCTTCCAAACTCACGGTGTTGATTAGGCAAGTCCTGACTTACACAAAGGTGTGATTATTTTCAGCCTATCTCATCCCAAAGCTGAGATATGAGGACAAACTTAACTGGGAATTTCTCTCAATAGGTTTATTGGTGTTGAATATATTGGCATTAAATTTATGAGCTTTTTATACGTCCAATAAAGCAAAATACAGATGCAATGTAGGATATATTGGACTGACTAGGCTTTTCTGATCGCACCCATCAACTCTTGTGTTTACCTAGCTTCACTGGAAGTAGGAATCCCATCATGAAATTTACAGTTATACATTTTATGCAGCACAACATGTCCCTATATCTTAGCTTTGGGATGTGGTAGGGCAACAATTACCACACCACTGTCTTTGTCAGGACCTCTCTGACACACGGTGTGGGTTTGAAGAAGATCTGAGGAGGTCACATATTTCACCCAAAAAAACACTAAGGGGTACCCCTTTGTGTTTTTTAGACTCAATTTTTGACCGTCTCAGATTTCTTCCAAACTCACGGTGTTGATTAGGCAGGTCCTGACTTACACAAAGGTGTGATTATTTTCAGCCTATCTCATCCCAAAGCTGAGATATGAGGACAAACTTAACTGGGAATTTCTCTCAATAGGTCTATTGGTGTTGAATATATTGGAATTAAATTTATGAGCTTTTTATATGTCCAATAAAGCAAAATACAGATGCAATGTAGGATATATTGGACTGACTAGGCTTTTCTGATCGCACCCTTCTACTCATGTGTTTACCTAGCTTCACTGGAAGTAGGAACCCCATCACGAAATTTACAGTTATACATTTTATGCAGCACAACATGTCCCTATATCTCAGCTTTGGGATGTGGTAGGGCAAAATTTACCACACCACTGTCTTCGTCAGGACCTTTCTGACACACGGTGTGGGTTTGAAGAAGAGCTGAGGAGGTCACAATTTTCACCCAAAAAACACACTAAGGGGTACCCCTTTGTGTTTTATAGACTGAATTTTTGACCGTCTCAGATTTCTTCCAAACTCACGGTGTTGATTAGGCAGGTCCTGACTTACACAAAGGTGTGATTATTTTCAGCCTATTTCATCCCAAAGCTGAGATATGAGGACAAACTTAACTGGGATTTTCTCTCAATAGGTTTATTGGTGTTGAATATATTGGAATTAAATTTATGAGCTTTTTATACGTCCAATAAAGCAAAATACACATGCAATGTAGGATATATTGGACTGACTAGGCTTTTCTGATTGCACCCACCTACTCTTGTGTTTACCTAGCTTCACTGGAAGTAGGAATCCCATCATGAAATTTACAGTTGTACATTTTATGCAGCAAAACATGTCCCTATATCTCAGCTTTGGGATGTGGTAGGGCAAAATTTACCACACCACTGTCTTCGTCAGGACCTTTCTGACACACGGTGTGGGTTTGAAGAAGAGCTGAGGAGGTCACAATTTTCACCCAAAAAACACACTAAGGGGTACCCCTTTGTGTTTTATAGACTCAATTTTTGACCGTCTCAGATTTCTTCCAAACTCACGGTGTTGATTAGGCAGGTCCTGACTTACACAAAGGTGTGATTATTTTCAGCCTATCTCATCCCAAAGCTGAGATATGAGGACAAACTTAACTGGGAATTTCTCTCAATAGGTTTATTGGTGTTGAATATATTGGAATTAAATTTATGAGCTTTTTATACGTCCAATAAAGCAAAATACACATGCAATGTAGGATATATTGGACTGACTAGGCTTTTCTGATTGCACCCACCTACTCTTGTGTTTACCTAGCTTCACTGGAAGTAGGAATCCCATCATGAAATTTACAGTTATACATTTTATGCAGCAAAACATGTCCCTATATCTCAGGTTTGGGATGTGGTAGGGCAAAATTTACCACACCACTGTCTTCGTCAGGACCTCTCTGACACACGGTGTGGGTTTGAAGAAGAGCTGAGGAGGTCACATATTTCACCCAAAAAACACACTAAGGGGTACCCCTTTGTGTTTTTTAGACTCAATTTTTGACCGTCTCAGATTTCTTCCAAACTCATGGTGTTGATTAGGCAGGTCCTGACTTACACAAAGGTGTGATTATTTTCAGCCTATCTCATCCCAAAGCTGAGATATGAGGACAAACTTAACTGGGAATTTCTCTCAATAGGTTTATTGGTGTTGAATATATTGGAATTAAATTTATGAGCTTTTTATACGTCCAATAAAGCAAAATACAGATGCAATGTAGGATATATTGGACTGACTAGGCTTTTCTGATCGCACCCATCTACTCTTGTGTTTACCTAGCTTCACTGGAAGTAGGAATCCCATCATGAAATTTACAGTTATACATTTTATGCAGCACAACATGTCCCTATATCTTAGCTTTGGGATGTGGTAGGGCAACAATTACCACACCACTGTCTTCGTCAGGACCTCTCTGACACACGGTGTGGGTTTGAAGAAGATCTGAGGAGGTCACATATTTCACCCAAAAAAACACTAAGGGGTACCCCTTTGTGTTTTTTTAGACTCAATTTTTGACCGTCTCAGATTTCTTCCAAACTCACGGTGTTGATTAGGCAGGTCCTGACTTACACAAAGGTGTGATTATTTTCAGCCTATTTCATCCCAAAGCTGAGATATGAGGACAAACTTAACTGGGATTTTCTCTCAATAGGTTTATTGGTGTTGAATATATTGGAATTAAATTTATGAGCTTTTTATACGTCCAATAAAGCAAAATATAGATGCAATGTAGGATATATTGGACTGACTAGGCTTTTCTGATTGCACCCTTCTACTCTTGTGTTTACCTAGCTTCACTGGAAGTAGGAATCCCATCATGAAATTTACAGTTATACATTTTATGCAGCAAAACATGTCCATTTATCTCAGCTTTGGGATGTGGTAGGGCAAAAATTACCACACCACTTTCTTCGTCAGGACCTCTCTGACACACGGTGTGGGTTTGAAGAAGAGCTGAGGAGGTCACATATTTCACCCAAAAAACACTAAGGGGTACCCCTTTGTGTTTTTTAGACTCAAATTTTGACCGTCTCAGATTTCTTCCAAACTCACGGTGTTGATTAGGCAGGTCCTGACTTACACAAAGGTGTGATTATTTTCAGCCTATCTCATCCCAAAGCTGAGATATGAGGACAAACTTAACTGGGAATTTCTCTCAATAGGTTTATTGGTGTTGAATATATTGGAATTAAATTTATGAGCTTTTTATACGTCCAATAAAGCAAAATACACATGCAATGTAGGATATATTGGACTGACTAGGCTTTTCTGATTGCACCCACCTACTCTTGTGTTTACCTAGCTTCACTGGAAGTAGGAATCCCATCATGAAATTTACAGTTGTACATTTTATGCAGCAAAACATGTCCCTATATCTCAGCTTTGGGATGTGGTAGGGCAAAATTTACCACACCACTGTCTTCGTCAGGACCTCTCTGACACACGGTGTGGGTTTGAAGAAGAGCTGAGGAGGTCACATATTTCACCCAAAAAACACACTAAGGGGTACCCCTTTGTGTTTTTTAGACTCAATTTTTGACCGTCTCAGATTTCTTCCAAACTCATGGTGTTGATTAGGCAGGTCCTGACTTACACAAAGGTGTGATTATTTTCAGCCTATCTCATCCCAAAGCTGAGATATGAGGACAAACTTAACTGGGAATTTCTCTCAATAGGTCTATTGGTGTTGAATATATTGGAATTAAATTTATGAGCTTTTTATACGTCCAATACAGCAAAATATAGATGCAATGTAGGATATATTGGACTGACTAGGCTTTTCTGATTGCACCCTTCTACTCTTGTGTTTACCTAGCTTCACTGGAAGTAGGAATCCCATCATGAAATTTACAGTTATACATTTTATGCAGCAAAACATGTCCATTTATCTCAGCTTTGGGATGTGGTAGGGCAAAAATTACCACACCACTTTCTTCGTCAGGACCTCTCTGACACACGGTGTGGGTTTGAAGAAGAGCTGAGGAGGTCACATATTTCACCCAAAAAACACTAAGGGGTACCCCTTTGTGTTTTTTAGACTCAATTTTTGACCGTCTCAGATTTCTTCCAAACTCACGGTGTTGATTAGGCAGGTCCTGACTTACACAAAGGTGTGATTATTTTCAGCCTATCTCATCCCAAAGCTGAGATATGAGGACAAACTTAACTGGGAATTTCTCTCAATAGGTCTATTGGTGTTGAATATATTGGAATTAAATTTATGAGCTTTTTATATGTCCAATAAAGCAAAATACAGATGCAATGTAGGATATATTGGACTGACTAGGCTTTTCTGATCGCACCCTTCTACTCATGTGTTTACCTAGCTTCACTGGAAGTAGGAACCCCATCACGAAATTTACAGTTATACATTTTATGCAGCACAACATGTCCCTATATCTCAGCTTTGGGATGTGGTAGGGCAAAATTTACCACACCACTGTCTTCGTCAGGACCTTTCTGACACACGGTGTGGGTTTGAAGAAGAGCTGAGGAGGTCACAATTTTCACCCAAAAAACACACTAAGGGGTACCCCTTTGTGTTTTATAGACTGAATTTTTGACCGTCTCAGATTTCTTCCAAACTCACGGTGTTGATTAGGCAGGTCCTGACTTACACAAAGGTGTGATTATTTTCAGCCTATCTCATCCCAAAGCTGAGATATGAGGACAAACTTAACTGGGAATTTCTCTCAATAGGTTTATTGGTGTTGAATATATTGGAATTAAATTTATGAGCTTTTTATACGTCCAATAAAGCAAAATACACATGCAATGTAGGATATATTGGACTGACTAGGCTTTTCTGATTGCACCCACCTACTCTTGTGTTTACCTAGCTTCACTGGAAGTAGGAATCCCATCATGAAATTTACAGTTATACATTTTATGCAGCAAAACATGTCCCTATATCTCAGCTTTGGGATGTGGTAGGGCAAAATTTACCACACCACTGTCTTCGTCAGGACCTCTCTGACACACGGTGTGGGTTTGAAGAAGAGCTGAGGAGGTCACATATTTCACCCAAAAAACACACTAAGGGGTACCCCTTTGTGTTTTTTAGACTCAATTTTTGACCGTCTCAGATTTCTTCCAAACTCATGGTGTTGATTAGGCAGGTCCTGACTTACACAAAGGTGTGATTATTTTCAGCCTATCTCATCCCAAAGCTGAGATATGAGGACAAACTTAACTGGGAATTTCTCTCAATAGGTTTATTGGTGTTGAATATATTGGAATTAAATTTATGAGCTTTTTATACGTCCAATAAAGCAAAATACAGATGCAATGTAGGATATATTGGACTGACTAGGCTTTTCTGATCGCACCCATCTACTCTTGTGTTTACCTAGCTTCACTGGAAGTAGGAATCCCATCATGAAATTTACAGTTATACATTTTATGCAGCACAACATGTCCCTATATCTTAGCTTTGGGATGTGGTAGGGCAACAATTACCACACCCCTGTCTTCGTCAGGACCTCTCTGACACACGGTGTGGGTTTGAAGAAGATCTGAGGAGGTCACATATTTCACCCAAAAAAACACTAAGGGGTACCCCTTTGTGTTTTTTAGACTCAATTTTTGACCGTCTCAGATTTCTTCCAAACTCACGGTGTTGATTAGGCAGGTCCTGACTTACACAAAGGTGTGATTATTTTCAGCCTATCTCATCCCAAAGCTGAGATATGAGGACAAACTTAACTGGGAATTTCTCTCAATAGGTCTATTGGTGTTGAATATATTGGAATTAAATTTATGAGCTTTTTATATGTCCAATAAAGCAAAATACAGATGCAATGTAGGATATATTGGACTGACTAGGCTTTTCTGATCGCACCCTTCTACTCATGTGTTTACCTAGCTTCACTGGAAGTAGGAATCCCATCATGAAATTTACAGTTATACATTTCATGCAGCAAAACATGTCCCTATATCTCAGCTTTGGGATGTGATAGGGCAAAATTTACCACACCACTGTCTTCGTCAGGACCTCTCTGACACACGGTGTGGGTTTGAAGAAGAGCTGAGGAGGTCACATATTTCACCCAAAAAAACACTAAGGGGTACCCCTTTGTGTTTTTTAGACTCAATTTTTGACCGTCTCAGATTTCTTCCAAACTCACGGTGTTGATTAGGCAGGTCCTGACTTACACAAAGGTGTGATTATTTTCAGCCTATCTCATCCCAAAGCTGAGATATGAGGACAAACTTAACTGGGAATTTCTCTCAATAGGTCTATTGGTGTTGAATATATTGGAATTAAATTTATGAGCTTTTTATATGTCCAATAAAGCAAAATACAGATGCAATGTAGGATATATTGGACTGACTAGGCTTTTCTGATCGCACCCTTCTACTCATGTGTTTACCTAGCTTCACTGGAAGTAGGAACCCCATCACGAAATTTACAGTTATACATTTTATGCAGCACAACATGTCCCTATATCTCAGCTTTGGGATGTGGTAGGGCAAAATTTACCACACCACTGTCTTCGTCAGGACCTTTCTGACACACGGTGTGGGTTTGAAGAAGAGCTGAGGAGGTCACAATTTTCACCCAAAAAACACACTAAGGGGTACCCCTTTGTGTTTTATAGACTGAATTTTTGACCGTCTCAGATTTCTTCCAAACTCACGGTGTTGATTAGGCAGGTCCTGACTTACACAAAGGTGTGATTATTTTCAGCCTATCTCATCCCAAAGCTGAGATATGAGGACAAACTTAACTGGGAATTTCTCTCAATAGGTTTATTGGTGTTGAATATATTGGAATTAAATTTATGAGCTTTTTATACGTCCAATAAAGCAAAATACACATGCAATGTAGGATATATTGGACTGACTAGGCTTTTCTGATTGCACCCACCTACTCTTGTGTTTACCTAGCTTCACTGGAAGTAGGAATCCCATCATGAAATTTACAGTTATACATTTTATGCAGCAAAACATGTCCCTATATCTCAGCTTTGGGATGTGGTAGGGCAAAATTTACCACACCACTGTCTTCGTCAGGACCTCTCTGACACACGGTGTGGGTTTGAAGAAGAGCTGAGGAGGTCACATATTTCACCCAAAAAACACACTAAGGGGTACCCCTTTGTGTTTTTTAGACTCAATTTTTGACCGTCTCAGATTTCTTCCAAACTCATGGTGTTGATTAGGCAGGTCCTGACTTACACAAAGGTGTGATTATTTTCAGCCTATCTCATCCCAAAGCTGAGATATGAGGACAAACTTAACTGGGAATTTCTCTCAATAGGTTTATTGGTGTTGAATATATTGGAATTAAATTTATGAGCTTTTTATACGTCCAATAAAGCAAAATACAGATGCAATGTAGGATATATTGGACTGACTAGGCTTTTCTGATCGCACCCATCTACTCTTGTGTTTACCTAGCTTCACTGGAAGTAGGAATCCCATCATGAAATTTACAGTTATACATTTTATGCAGCACAACATGTCCCTATATCTTAGCTTTGGGATGTGGTAGGGCAACAATTACCACACCCCTGTCTTCGTCAGGACCTCTCTGACACACGGTGTGGGTTTGAAGAAGATCTGAGGAGGTCACATATTTCACCCAAAAAAACACTAAGGGGTACCCCTTTGTGTTTTTTTAGACTCAATTTTTGACCGTCTCAGATTTCTTCCAAACTCACGGTGTTGATTAGGCAGGTCCTGACTTACACAAAGGTGTGATTATTTTCAGCCTATTTCATCCCAAAGCTGAGATATGAGGACAAACTTAACTGGGATTTTCTCTCAATAGGTTTATTGGTGTTGAATATATTGGAATTAAATTTATGAGCTTTTTATACGTCCAATAAAGCAAAATACAGATGCAATGTAGGATATATTGAACTGACTAGGCTTTTCTGATCGCACCCTTCTACTCATGTGTTTACCTAGCTTCACTGGAAGTAGGAATCCCATCATGAAATTTACAGTTATACATTTTATGCAGCACAACATGTCCCTATATCTCAGCTTTGGGATGTGATAGGGCAACAATTACCACACCACTGTCTTTGTCAGGACCTCTCTGACACACGGTGTGGGTTTGAAGAAGATCTGAGGAGGTCACATATTTCACCCAAAAAAACACTAAGGGGTACCCCTTTGTGTTTTTTAGACTCAATTTTTGACCGTCTCAGATTTCTTCCAAACTCACGGTGTTGATTAGGCAGGTCCTGACTTACACAAAGGTGTGATTATTTTCAGCCTATCTCATCCCAAAGCTGAGATATGAGGACAAACTTAACTGGGAATTTCTCTCAATAGGTCTATTGGTGTTGAATATATTGGAATTAAATTTATGAGCTTTTTATATGTCCAATAAAGCAAAATACAGATGCAATGTAGGATATATTGGACTGACTAGGCTTTTCTGATCGCACCCTTCTACTCATGTGTTTACCTAGCTTCACTGGAAGTAGGAATCCCATCATGAAATTTACAGTTATACATTTCATGCAGCAAAACATGTCCCTATATCTCAGCTTTGGGATGTGATAGGGCAAAATTTACCACACCACTGTCTTCGTCAGGACCTCTCTGACACACGGTGTGGGTTTGAAGAAGAGCTGAGGAGGTCACATATTTCACCCAAAAAAACACTAAGGGGTACCCCTTTGTGTTTTTTAGACTCAATTTTTGACCGTCTCAGATTTCTTCCAAACTCACGGTGTTGATTAGGCAGGTCCTGACTTACACAAAGGTGTGATTATTTTCAGCCTATCTCATCCCAAAGCTGAGATATGAGGACAAACTTAACTGGGAATTTCTCTCAATAGGTCTATTGGTGTTGAATATATTGGAATTAAATTTATGAGCTTTTTATATGTCCAATAAAGCAAAATACAGATGCAATGTAGGATATATTGGACTGACTAGGCTTTTCTGATCGCACCCTTCTACTCATGTGTTTACCTAGCTTCACTGGAAGTAGGAACCCCATCACGAAATTTACAGTTATACATTTTATGCAGCACAACATGTCCCTATATCTCAGCTTTGGGATGTGGTAGGGCAAAATTTACCACACCACTGTCTTCGTCAGGACCTCTCTGACACACGGTGTGGGTTTGAAGAAGAGCTGAGGAGGTCACAATTTTCACCCAAAAAACACACTAAGGGGTACCCCTTTGTGTTTTATAGACTGAATTTTTGACCGTCTCAGATTTCTTCCAAACTCACGGTGTTGATTAGGCAGGTCCTGACTTACACAAAGGTGTGATTATTTTCAGCCTATCTCATCCCAAAGCTGAGATATGAGGACAAACTTAACTGGGAATTTCTCTCAATAGGTTTATTGGTGTTGAATATATTGGAATTAAATTTATGAGCTTTTTATACGTCCAATAAAGCAAAATACACATGCAATGTAGGATATATTGGACTGACTAGGCTTTTCTGATTGCACCCACCTACTCTTGTGTTTACCTAGCTTCACTGGAAGTAGGAATCCCATCATGAAATTTACAGTTATACATTTTATGCAGCAAAACATGTCCCTATATCTCAGCTTTGGGATGTGGTAGGGCAACAATTACCACACCACTGTCTTCGTCAGGACCTCTCTGACACACGGTGTGGGTTTGAAGAAGATCTGAGGAGGTCACATATTTCACCCAAAAAAACACTAAGGGGTACCCCTTTGTGTTTTTTAGACTCAATTTTTGACCGTCTCAGATTTCTTCCAAACTCACGGTGTTGATTAGGCAGGTCCTGACTTACACAAAGGTGTGATTATTTTCAGCCTATCTCATCCCAAAGCTGAGATATGAGGACAAACTTAACTGGGAATTTCTCTCAATAGGTCTATTGGTGTTGAATATATTGGAATTAAATTTATGAGCTTTTTATATGTCCAATAAAGCAAAATACAGATGCAATGTAGGATATATTGGACTGACTAGGCTTTTCTGATCGCACCCTTCTACTCATGTGTTTACCTAGCTTCACTGGAAGTAGGAATCCCATCATGAAATTTACAGTTATACATTTCATGCAGCAAAACATGTCCCTATATCTCAGCTTTGGGATGTGATAGGGCAAAATTTACCACACCACTGTCTTCGTCAGGACCTCTCTGACACACGGTGTGGGTTTGAAGAAGAGCTGAGGAGGTCACATATTTCACCCAAAAAAACACTAAGGGGTACCCCTTTGTGTTTTTTAGACTCAATTTTTGACCGTCTCAGATTTCTTCCAAACTCACGGTGTTGATTAGGCAGGTCCTGACTTACACAAAGGTGTGATTATTTTCAGCCTATCTCATCCCAAAGCTGAGATATGAGGACAAACTTAACTGGGAATTTCTCTCAATAGGTCTATTGGTGTTGAATATATTGGAATTAAATTTATGAGCTTTTTATATGTCCAATAAAGCAAAATACAGATGCAATGTAGGATATATTGGACTGACTAGGCTTTTCTGATCGCACCCTTCTACTCATGTGTTTACCTAGCTTCACTGGAAGTAGGAACCCCATCACGAAATTTACAGTTATACATTTTATGCAGCACAACATGTCCCTATATCTCAGCTTTGGGATGTGGTAGGGCAAAATTTACCACACCACTGTCTTCGTCAGGACCTTTCTGACACACGGTGTGGGTTTGAAGAAGAGCTGAGGAGGTCACAATTTTCACCCAAAAAACACACTAAGGGGTACCCCTTTGTGTTTTATAGACTGAATTTTTGACCGTCTCAGATTTCTTCCAAACTCACGGTGTTGATTAGGCAGGTCCTGACTTACACAAAGGTGTGATTATTTTCAGCCTATCTCATCCCAAAGCTGAGATATGAGGACAAACTTAACTGGGAATTTCTCTCAATAGGTTTATTGGTGTTGAATATATTGGAATTAAATTTATGAGCTTTTTATACGTCCAATAAAGCAAAATACACATGCAATGTAGGATATATTGGACTGACTAGGCTTTTCTGATTGCACCCACCTACTCTTGTGTTTACCTAGCTTCACTGGAAGTAGGAATCCCATCATGAAATTTACAGTTATACATTTTATGCAGCAAAACATGTCCCTATATCTCAGCTTTGGGATGTGGTAGGGCAAAATTTACCACACCACTGTCTTCGTCAGGACCTCTCTGACACACGGTGTGGGTTTGAAGAAGAGCTGAGGAGGTCACATATTTCACCCAAAAAACACACTAAGGGGTACCCCTTTGTGTTTTTTTAGACTCAATTTTTGACCGTCTCAGATTTCTTCCAAACTCACGGTGTTGATTAGGCAGGTCCTGACTTACACAAAGGTGTGATTATTTTCAGCCTATTTCATCCCAAAGCTGAGATATGAGGACAAACTTAACTGGGATTTTCTCTCAATAGGTTTATTGGTGTTGAATATATTGGAATTAAATTTATGAGCTTTTTATACGTCCAATAAAGCAAAATACAGATGCAATGTAGGATATATTGAACTGACTAGGCTTTTCTGATCGCACCCTTCTACTCATGTGTTTACCTAGCTTCACTGGAAGTAGGAATCCCATCATGAAATTTACAGTTATACATTTTATGCAGCACAACATGTCCCTATATCTCAGCTTTGGGATGTGATAGGGCAACAATTACCACACCACTGTCTTTGTCAGGACCTCTCTGACACACGGTGTGGGTTTGAAGAAGATCTGAGGAGGTCACATATTTCACCCAAAAAAACACTAAGGGGTACCCCTTTGTGTTTTTTTAGACTAAATTTTTGACCGTCTCAGATTTCTTCCAAACTCACGATGTTGATTAGGCAGGTCCTGACTTACACAAAGGTGTGATTATGTTCAGCCTATCTCATCCCAAAGCTGAAATATGAGGACAAACTTAACTGGGAATTTCTCTCAATAGGTCTATTGGTGTTGAATATATTGGAATTAAATTCATGAGCTTTTTATATGTCCAATAAAGCAAAATACAGATGCAATGTAGGATATATTGGACTGACTAGGCTTTTCTGATCGCACCCTTCTACTCATGTGTTTACCTAGCTTCACTGGAAGTAGGAACCCCATCACGAAATTTACAGTTATACATTTTATGCAGCACAACATGTCCCTATATCTCAGCTTTGGGATGTGGTAGGGCAAAATTTACCACACCACTGTCTTCGTCAGGACCTTTCTGACACACGGTGTGGGTTTGAAGAAGAGCTGAGGAGGTCACAATTTTCACCCAAAAAACACACTAAGGGGTACCCCTTTGTGTTTTATAGACTGAGTTTTTGACCGTCTCAGATTTCTTCCAAACTCACGGTGTTGATTAGGCAGGTCCTGACTTACACAAAGGTGTGATTATTTTCAGCCTATCTCATCCCAAAGCTGAGATATGAGGACAAACTTAACTGGGAATTTCTCTCAATAGGTTTATTGGTGTTGAATATATTGGAATTAAATTTATGAGCTTTTTATACGTCCAATAAAGCAAAATACACATGCAATGTAGGATATATTGGACTGGCTAGGCTTTTCTGATTGCACCCACCTACTCTTGTGTTTACCTAGCTTCACTGGAAGTAGGAATCCCATCATGAAATTTACAGTTATACATTTCATGCAGCAAAACATGTCCCTATATCTCAGCTTTGGGATGTGGTAGGGCAAAATTTACCACACCACTGTCTTCGTCAGGACCTCTCTGACACACGGTGTGGGTTTGAAGAAGAGCTGAGGAGGTCACATATTTCACCCAAAAAAACACTAAGTGGTACCCCTTTGTGTTTTTTAGACTCAATTTTTGACCGTCTCAGATTTCTTCCAAACTCACGGTGTTGATTAGGCAGGTCCTGACTTACACAAAGGTGTGATTATTTTCAGCCTATCTCATCCCAAAGCTGAGATATGAGGACAAACTTAACTGGGAATTTCTCTCAATAGGTTTATTGGTATTGAATATATTGGAATTAAATTTATGAGCTTTTTATACGTCCAAGAAAGCAAAATACACATATAATGTAGGATATATTGGACTGACTAGGCTTTTCTGATCGCACCCACCTACTCTTGTGTTTACCTAGCTTCACTGGAAGTAGGAATCCCATCATGAAATTTACAGTTATACATTTCATGCAGCAAAACATGTCCCTATATCTCAGCTTTGGGATGTGATAGGGCAAAATTTACCACACCACTGTCTTCGTCAGGACCTCTCTGACACACGGTGTGGGTTTGAAGAAGAGCTGAGGAGGTCACATATTTCACCCAAAAAAACACTAAGGGGTACCCCTTTGTGTTTTTTAGACTCAATTTTTGACCGTCTCAGATTTCTTCCAAACTCACGGTGTTGATTAGGCAGGTCCTGACTTACACAAAGGTGTGATTATTTTCAGCCTATCTCATCCCAAAGCTGAGATATGAGGACAAACTTAACTGGGAATTTCTCTCAATAGGTCTATTGGTGTTGAATATATTGGAATTAAATTTATGAGCTTTTTATATGTCCAATAAAGCAAAATACAGATGCAATGTAGGATATATTGGACTGACTAGGCTTTTCTGATCGCACCCTTCTACTCATGTGTTTACCTAGCTTCACTGGAAGTAGGAACCCCATCACGAAATTTACAGTTATACATTTTATGCAGCACAACATGTCCCTATATCTCAGCTTTGGGATGTGATAGGGCAACAATTACCACACCACTGTCTTTGTCAGGACCTCTCTGACACACGGTGTGGGTTTGAAGAAGATCTGAGGAGGTCACATATTTCACCCAAAAAAACAGTAAGGGGTACCCCTTTGTGTTTTTTTAGACTCAATTTTTGACCATCTCAGATTTCTTCCAAACTCACGGTGTTGATTAGGCAGGTCCTGACTTACACAAAGGTGTGATTATTTTCAGCCTATCTCATCCCAAAGCTGAGATATGAGGACAAACTTAACTGGGAATTTCTCTCAATAGGTTTATTGGTGTTGAATATATTGGAATTAAATTTATGAGCTTTTTATACGTCCAATAAAGCAAAATACACATGCAATGTAGGATATATTGGACTGACTAGGCTTTTCTGATTGCACCCACCTACTCTTGTGTTTACCTAGCTTCACTGGAAGTAGGAATCCCATCATGAAATTTACAGTTATACATTTTATGCAGCAAAACATGTCCCTATATCTCAGCTTTGGGATGTGGTAGGGCAAAATTTACCACACCACTGTCTTCGTCAGGACCTCTCTGACACACGGTGTGGGTTTGAAGAAGAGCTGAGGAGGTCACATATTTCACCCAAAAAACACACTAAGGGGTACCCCTTTGTGTTTTTTAGACTCAATTTTTGACCGTCTCAGATTTCTTCCAAACTCACGGTGTTGATTAGGCAGGTCCTGACTTACACAAAGGTGTGATTATTTTCAGCCTATCTCATCCCAAAGCTGAGATATGAGGACAAACTTAACTGGGAATTTCTCTCAATAGGTCTATTGGTGTTGAATATATTGGAATTAAATTTATGAGCTTTTTATATGTCCAATAAAGCAAAATACAGATGCAATGTAGGATATATTGGACTGACTAGGCTTTTCTGATCGCACCCTTCTACTCATGTGTTTACCTAGCTTCACTGGAAGTAGGAATCCCATCATGAAATTTACAGTTATACATTTCATGCAGCAAAACATGTCCCTATATCTCAGCTTTGGGATGTGATAGGGCAAAATTTACCACACCACTGTCTTCGTCAGGACCTCTCTGACACACGGTGTGGGTTTGAAGAAGAGCTGAGGAGGTCACATATTTCACCCAAAAAAACACTAAGGGGTACCCCTTTGTGTTTTTTAGACTCAATTTTTGACCGTCTCAGATTTCTTCCAAACTCACGGTGTTGATTAGGCAGGTCCTGACTTACACAAAGGTGTGATTATTTTCAGCCTATCTCATCCCAAAGCTGAGATATGAGGACAAACTTAACTGGGAATTTCTCTCAATAGGTCTATTGGTGTTGAATATATTGGAATTAAATTTATGAGCTTTTTATATGTCCAATAAAGCAAAATACAGATGCAATGTAGGATAAATTGGACTGACTAGGCTTTTCTGATCGCACCCTTCTACTCATGTGTTTACCTAGCTTCACTGGAAGTAGGAACCCCATCACGAAATTTACAGTTATACATTTTATGCAGCACAACATGTCCCTATATCTCAGCTTTGGGATGTGGTAGGGCAAAATTTACCACACCACTGTCTTCGTCAGGACCTTTCTGACACACGGTGTGGGTTTGAAGAAGAGCTGAGGAGGTCACAATTTTCACCCAAAAAACACACTAAGGGGTACCCCTTTGTGTTTTATAGACTGAATTTTTGACCGTCTCAGATTTCTTCCAAACTCACGGTGTTGATTAGGCAGGTCCTGACTTACACAAAGGTGTGATTATTTTCAGCCTATCTCATCCCAAAGCTGAGATATGAGGACAAACTTAACTGGGAATTTCTCTCAATAGGTTTATTGGTGTTGAATATATTGGAATTAAATTTATGAGCTTTTTATACGTCCAATAAAGCAAAATACACATGCAATGTAGGATATATTGGACTGACTAGGCTTTTCTGATTGCACCCACCTACTCTTGTGTTTACCTAGCTTCACTGGAAGTAGGAATCCCATCATGAAATTTACAGTTATACATTTTATGCAGCAAAACATGTCCCTATATCTCAGCTTTGGGATGTGGTAGGGCAAAATTTACCACACCACTGTCTTCGTCAGGACCTCTCTGACACACGGTGTGGGTTTGAAGAAGAGCTGAGGAGGTCACATATTTCACCCAAAAAACACACTAAGGGGTACCCCTTTGTGTTTTTTAGACTCAATTTTTGACCGTCTCAGATTTCTTCCAAACTCATGGTGTT